>NW_009258266.1:81575-88513 GCF_000687185.1 Egretta garzetta
GAGCAGCAAGAAGTGATGGAGGAGGACTAGCTGAGAGCAGAGCGTTTTGCTGGAGTTTCAGCTGAACAAAGCACGCAGGTCTACTTTGCTCCTTCACACCACTCAATACCCTGGGCACTGGCTACATGCTGGGTGCTGAGCTACTTGCTGGGGGATCAGGATTATTTTTGACGAGCAGGGGTGCTGTACATGCCCAGGATCTGGATTTCTCTTCACAAATTCCATACAGCTAAACAGCTATCTGGAAATCTGCTTAGGATGAGAAACAGAAGGAAGTGAGGAAGGGCGGGAAGGAGAGAATTTGTATGTGTGTGTGTGTGTGTGTGTTGGGGTTTTTTTACAAGATTGCATTATTTTTCTGGCATTTCATTTCTCACTGTTGTTCTGACTTTTGGGTGTGGTGGGCTCTGAGATTTGCCCTGTGTGCCTTTAGCAACAATGTTCTCTGGGCAAAATTGCTTTTTCCATTTCATTGCGGCATTGTGGTTATGTATTTATTTCATAAGGAGAGTGGGTTATTTGGCAATTTAGGTTCATATTGTGGGTGTGGTCCCTGTAGATAGTTTTCTTCTGGATTAAATCTTTGTGAACTGTTATTTCTCTGGTAGTACACCAGTGAGCAGCACACCGTTCTCCCGGGAAGGATTTTATTTAATCTCCCATTTTATCACCAAATCACCTATTTCATCTGAGTCACTGGCTACGCTTTATTCGGAAAGTCCTGGGCCCTTCTGAGGACAAGTGGCTTGGCTGCCACCATAACCCACCTGAAGCAGCAGCACAGAGCTTTGCACGGGCTATTTTTCCCATCCATTGGCACCCTGCTAGACCACTTCCAGCCCCACAGTGTTCTGCCCAAAACTAGCCCAGGTATCTCTCTCTGCAGAACAGATGCTCTGTGGAGCATAAACCTACCTACCCCATAAAGGGTCTCCTGTAGCTCTGGAGTAATAAAACAGGGAAGAGGAAGGGGAATAGAAGCTGGCAGTGGAAAGCCATAGCAGAAGCCGCATGAAGCATTTTTTTATGCCTCGTGGTCACACAAGGAGCAAAGAAACATCACTTCTGTTCAACCACAAAAGCAAGCATGAGAAAGGGAGTATCCACACGTCCTGTGTTGGGAAGGGAGTCTCCCTCTTTATACAGTGAATTCTCCCAATTTCCAGAATGCAAATAAGCACTAGAGCATGTTTTCCCTCAGCTGACTATGGATATGAAGCTAAGGAAAATAGCCTCTTAATTTAGGTACTTCAGCTATGTGCCTGACATGCAGTGATGAACGATTTCAGAGTATGAATCCCTTTGCTATCCCAACGGACACCTCCTGCAAAGAAGCACTAGGCAAGCACCCTAGGGTTTGCACTGGTAGCCTGGCTATTAAACATGTCCCGATCATATAATGGGAAATGCAGCTTCTAGCCAGCGGATCAGGTCACACCTTGGTGAACCAACTCCTTAGACCCAAATGGCTAGCAAATCTACCAAACTGACCTGTTTTCCATGAAATCAGGAGGGGGTAGGGGGTGTCACTGGCCATACCCCAGGCAGACATCCCACCTGGCCACAGGGGCTGTGCCTCCAGCACCAGGAACACAACCCGAAGCAAAGCTTTGCTTCCAGCTACAACGTGAACAACAACTGTTGTGGAGCCACTACTACCGAGAGGCAGTAAAATCGCACATATCACACCACGGTATTACAAGCACAAATTAAGTCTGGGCTGAGGCCCTTTAAAAAAAAGAAAAAAAAAACATGGCCCATTAGGTTTAATTTAGAGTCTCTTTCCTTGCAACTACGGCGCAGATTGACAAAACAGACTTTTTAAATCACCTATGAAACTTCACTCAATGACAGGATACCAAAAAGACTCTTTTGTGTTAAAGTGTTAATTATTAAAACATGACCAAACGGTTAGCTCAATTTACAGCATTGCCATTAGAAGGAAGGCTGGAAACAATGCGCACATTAAAAGGCTATATTATATGTTCTGTTACTTGGAGAGTCTCTGAAGTGAGAAAAGACAAGTTGCGGAGCCAAGAAATTCTCCACTGGAATGGTGTTAGCTCTGCTTTCCTCTTGGTACAATCTCATTTATCTGAAATGCTACAGGAAGCAAAAACTATTCGGCCAAGAGACTCAAATCATCGAAAGAAATCCTGGGGAAGCGATTCAGACAAGCATTTGAACAGAAAGGATGCTTTGGATGAAAATATCAATCGCTCAGGTAAGTGGCAGTTCATTATGTTTAATCATTAATTTGTGGCTGGATTACTCGTTCTTGCAGTTTCCCATTCAGTGATCATTTGGGTGATTTATAAAAGATACAGCAATTTACAGCAGGCTTCCAAAACGTTCAAGAACAGACTGACATGAACTTAGCTGTAACTTCGAACATTTTTCCTCAGAAGTGTCTGTTCGTCTGTCCTGCCCACAGGACAAGGAAGGGTGTCACGCTGAAAAAGCCACTTTGCTGAATTAGGGGATCCACTGCACAGTGAGTCAAAGAAGCAAAATATCAAGGTTGCAATTCAGTGATTTGTTTCAGAGCACCTAAACACCAAACTGACATTTGCTTTCATTTTGTGGCAGCGTAAATCCAGCAAATGGAGGCAATCTGATGGGTATTTCTGTATAGGGTTGAGCTAAACATACACAGTATTTTTTCTTCCCAAAATAGCAAGCCATACACAAAATAGCAAAAGAAGTTTAGTAACAGTTTGCATAATTATCAATTATTCATAACACTAAAAAACTGAAACACGCCAGACCCTCCAAAAACCCAAATCAGATCCGCTCTGTTGAACTCTTAAGATCTGTGTCATTTACCGTCAGCTGTGGATCTGTCCTGGGATGTACACATATTTCACAGTTTATTTTTTTTCCCAGACCTATTTTTTTTCTCAGACCTATTATGTACAATAACAACACAGGCTCTGAAGCTCGCCTCATAGCTGGGTAGAAGTGTTTAGGTCAGTGACAGCAAACGGGCGTGAAGTAAGAGCAGAACCGGATCCCGTGACTTGCCGTGTTTTTTTTTTTCCTTCAGACCCATTCTTTATTTAATTTACAGCCTCCAGTTCTGTTCATCTTCCTCCATTCCCAAGTCCTTACTAATAACCCTATTTCCTTAGCTTTTTTCCCATAAATAATACTCCTGAAATAACATGAGGAGAGCCTGCTCTGCTAGCACAGTCCCCCTCGGAGAAGGCCAGGAGATCAATTACTCTCATTGAAACGCCACGGGAAAAGGAGAATTTCAGAACAGGATTTCACACAACAGTTTGTAACAACAGGGTGGGAGAAGGAAAAGCAATGAACAACTTTGTTGCTTGCTCCCACATAGAGAAAAACGCAAAAAATACCCAGACATCACTGGAAAGTACTCTTCTCAGTGCTTATTTCTAATTGATTCTCTTGATGTCTAAATGTTACCGTCTCAATTATAGCTACTGTAGCCATATATAGACATGCACACTTTTCTACCTTACAATTCCATAACTATTTCTTTTAAGTTAGCATAATATAAAATCAGTTAGCTCTGCCACTAATTAACTGCTGCATTGTACTGTGAGACAATATAGGGAAAGGCCTTAAAGGACTTAAAATTAATTCTAGTTCAATGGAAAAGATCTCTAACAAAACTGTGTATTAAATGTAGTAACTGGTTTTACTAAACATGTTACACTTGATGTAATTTTACACTGCTTTCGCATAAAGTGATTATTTAATTAGCAATAAAAATGCCCTCATTGTAATTTTTGTAGCTAATGGTTGTAGAGTATTTCTATTGCTGTGCAAGTCTGTAAGTGTTATTTCTACTTAGCATATGCCTGAATTAGAACCAGCAAAGAGTACAGTAGCAGTACTGTGATTAAAAAATACACCTCTGGGAGTTGGGGAGGTAATCGCATTTATTTATTCATATGGTATTTAAATGAATCTTCCTTTTTCTTCCTCTATTTGGAGTAACCTTTAACTCCAATGATTAGAACAGCAGCAGGTGACCTGGGAGCAGAAGGCATGTTCGAACACGTCCTCAAGGATGAGGACAGTTTCCTAATTTCTCCTCAGTTCCCCACCTGGATTCAGTCCAGTCAGTTTTTAAAATAAAATTAAATGTTTCAAGCATTGCACTGCTCCTGAATCTCTCATCCAGCTTTTTGCCTGCCTTCTCCATTTTAAAGAGGCTTTTCTTTCCTCCAGGTACAGGGGGACCTGCACAAACAAAAATGTTCTATATCTGGATGCAGTGAACAGGCAATAATCAGGAATGTTAAAGGCTCAGTTTAAACACCCCAGCAAACAACCAAACATAAAAAACTCAGAAGAAAAATTTTCTCTGCTCTCTTTCAGTTATGTTTCTTGGGACATTAATTAAAGAAAAGAGGAACCAAACTCAAACAACTGTGATTCTTGATCTGAATATTCTTCCTTTAAACCCTCCCTAAAATGTCAGGACAGAAACAAATTTTCCACTGATGTTGCTCAGCATAACTCAATCACAGAGCTGTACCTATTTACATTAACTGAAGGTCTGTCATATAACCTTCAACTATATGAAGATCTGCCAGTTCTTAAACAATGAGCAGGACATTGTACTGATTTAGAAACATCCTTTCTTTCTCAAGAACTCCTCGCCCTTTTATTTTTTAATGCAAGTTAGTGCCAGTTCCATTAATTTATTTTTGCATATACAGCCAACGCCCAAATTTATAGCCCAGGCCAAGAACATGGGGGCAAACAGCAATTTTTTTGTAACAAGAAAGCTGGATCAAGTGTAAAGGTTTTTTACCACCTGCAATGAAATCTCATGGCTCCCTGAGAAAATGCTGATTGTCAAAGGAAAAACTGTGTCTTCTAGCACAGCGGATCTTGAACAAGCAGAGAAAGCCCAAGGGGAAAGCAAGGAGGTCAAGAAAAAAATATTCTGGAGGACATATTGAAAGTCTGGTGCTGCTTAGTCTAGAGAAAGCAAGACTAGTGGGGATGGTATGGCACAAAACCCCCACTCCTCTGAATATATATATTCCCACACTGAATATAGCGGAAAGAGCAGAGCAAGAGCACCGGGAGAATATACTTTAGCTGGTAGGAAAAGCTTTCCAACCACAGGGACCGGTATGGGCCGGAGGCATCTGCCTACCACCCAGAGGAAACTTGGTGGCAGACGGTCTAAGCACAGGACAGACAGACATCACCCAGGAGCGACGGCGGCAGTGTCATGGGCCAGGTCAACCCAGCGCCTTGCGACTCCACAGCAAGGCACACGTTCAGCGGCTGGGGAGCGAGAGCCCGCTCAGCTCTGAGTCAGAGAAACACATCTTTTAGAGGATTAAGAGATGATGTAGGAAGTTGAGACTGCAAGTTGCCGACAATGAATACCAGACGGCCGATGCAGCGCTGCCAGCTCATCAAGGGCCTGACTCAGCAAATGGCTCTGCTTTCTGCGACCGCCGCGCCAAGGGTTTGCTGCTCCCACACTACATCGCATGCCTCAAAAGCCAGAACAATCTTCCTTCTTTTTCTTTTTTTTTTTTTTTAAGCTGAGGGAGATCCTAAGCCAGTGTCTCCTAAATTGGGAAGGCAGAAGGTAAGTGGTGAGGGAGCGGGAGAAGGGAAGCGCATGACTCCAGGACTCCCCATGCTTCATGCCCAGCTACAGACACACAACACTTACGCAGGCGCCTGGGATCTGCAAAAACAGCTGCTTGTCTGTCTTCCCCCCACCCCGGCTACTGTGGAAACCCTCCTGCAGCAGCCACAAGCAAGGGCTGGGGTTTGGGCAACCCAGTGCCTGTGCTCCTCTTCTGCCCCACTCACCCGGTGCTGGGCAGAGCATCCCTCCCTGCAGCTGGAGTGGTCAGCAGCAGGCAGCCCCTCACCACCTGCCCCCATGAGGAGAGGGAAAGCTGCCCAGTGAACAGCCAGGGGGGAAAGAAAAGCAGGGAAAGGGCTTTAATAGATGGTAGATGATAACAGATGGATAAAATGGATACTGAGCGAGCAGGAAAACATGCCGAGTGGCACCATGAGAAGACAGCAAAGGGATGAACTCATGGTGGCCAGTTTGCATCTCCCACGAATGGCAAATGCACACCCAGTTTGCCTCCTGGTTTCATGCCAATGATGCCCAAACTCTCAGAGAGTCTTTTGTTTGCACCTTGCACCAGCACATGGACACCGCGCACACACCAGCAGGGTCCATGGTCAATGAGAAGCCCAGGGCATGGGTTTGTATTATGGCCTTCACTGTGGAAACAGCCAGTGAACAAGGATTTTCCATGTTGCACGCAAATTCTGATGTTAAAAAGAAAGTTTCAACTCTGAGCTAGAGAGACAAGACTGATGCAGGTTTTCCTTTGAAAGGAAATGAATTAAAAAGAATTGGAGCTGATTTATTCCAGAACAATTGGGCTGTTCCCTGAGGTTTGGACCACAGGGTACAAGGTGCCTAGCAGAGCTGCCGCAGCACCCAAGGTGTCAGCAAAGCCAGTGGGCTGCTATGAGCTCCCAGGGAATGGGCCTGATTCCTGGCAGAAACCTGCCTGTAAATGCAGGGACACCTGCAGGTTTCCTCAAGACTCCTTTTGCAGGAAAATGCTTGTTCACCTATTCCAAATGTTTAATCAGAAAGCTTATTGGTGCATTATTCCCATCCTCACCTGCCATATTTGGTCTCCTTTGATTACCTATTTGATTTTAAATTGTTCATTATAAACCTTAATGCACTGCAGATAACCTTTCAATCAGTGTGCTATTAAAGAGAAACTATTAATAAGTTTCTCTTAAGAAGCAATAATAGGGTTAAGTATTTGCACGGCTCATTTATTAGAAAAATGTGTGCAAGTAACTCAAGGAGTTTTCAGTGAGTTACTCTTTATGGGCTAGATTCAATCAAGATTTCGTCTGGCTTCCAGACTGCAGAAATTGCTCACGGC
>NW_009258266.1:88544-99842 GCF_000687185.1 Egretta garzetta
GGTGCCTGTTTTTGGGGGCCGCGGAGCCTGTGCAGGGTCTGTGGCCCTGCTCAGCCTCCCAGCAGCCAAACCCAGCAGATCTTGCCCGGTGAGAGTTTTATGCCTGGTGAGAAAACCACCAAGGTGACACAGGACAGGGTTGTCCGAACCAAGGACTCGAGGAAGAGATCCCGGGATCCTGGGTGGCCTCTTTGCCATGGCGGTGGTGTGGTACCTGGTCAGGTCAACCACCAGGGAGTACCAAAGGTGGATTGAAAGGCTCCAGCTCCTCAAGAGCACCAAATCTGTCTCAGCTGCAGGTGACACGGCCGGGGAAGCTGTCTCACCGAGCATGCCTCTGGATCTTCCACAGGGGGAAGAGTCCCTCTCAGCACGCCATGCCATTGACCAAACTGCAAGCACCAGAAAGTGGACTTCTCTCTCCCTCTCTCTCTCCCAACAGATTTTTCTTATTTTTAAACAAGATTTTTTGGCCAGAAATAATAATTTTGGTGTTTTGTTTTTTTTTTACAGCCTAGATGTATTCTTTCACCATTCTCAAACTGAAACGTTCTCAAATTGGTGTTTAGAAGATGTTTTCAGTTAGAGACTGACTCTTCTTATTTATTTCTTTTATTAGGATTAAGCAAGCCAAACCCAAGATGTTCTATTTTGGATTAAATAAACCATTTCAGGTTGACTACCCCCTCTCATGTACTTGAAGTATAAAAAAGAAACAGGCTTTGTTGAAACAAAGATAAATGTATAAAACACGTTCTGGCCCATTTTTCACACAGCTGCAGTCAAAACTTCTACTTGGATTAACTCTTCCCACTTCTCCTTCATGCAGCCTACCCTATTCCAAGCACTCAGACAGAAGATGTAAAAAACATCTTCAAGTAAATAAGAGCTACCTGGCATCTGCAAAACAAAACACAGAAAAGCAGAAATTAATCTCTTTTTAATCTGAAACAGAAATTGTAAGCACTGACATTTCAGCATGCGGCCCCACCCTTACAACTGCCTGCGTTGGCTCTGCTTTTGATAAGCCAAGCCACAAACACAGAGCTAAAGCCTTTGGCACACCATACACCTATGAAGGAAAAGCAGCGTGAATGAGATGGGGGGCTGTCTCCCTACTTGGAGCAGTTGGAGCTTTGCTGAAGCCAGAGGTGACACAGCTGGAACAGCAGCAGCTGAGACCCAGCATCCTGAGGTCTCTGAACCTCGGGGCAAATATTTAGTGTCTGTTCTTCAAAAACCTTGCACGTTTTAAAATGAGGTAGCCTCTAATAGCATTTATTCATTGGTAACTACCAAGACTTTGCATCCATTGGATGAGTGATTTTTAGCTCCTCCACATGTGTTTCACATGCCGGAGGGAATAAATTATGTTAAAATACAATTCTGTTCCTTTACCTGGTATCAAAGAATACTGCTTACAGCAGAGACACCTCAAAGAAGACAGGTTTCCAGGGGCTATCTTCAGAGCTGCTTCTATACAGAATATGGACCACTCTGACTGTGCTGGCATGAGCAGTTATGGCAATGAAGTCCCAGGTAACTGGGACCCGGGTTGCATCCATTTCTTTTCTTTTTTTTTCTTATGGAAAAGACATAATCCCAGCAGAAGGTTTGTTTCCTAGGTAGCCTGTATAAATGCCCCTTTCTTAAGCTCCATCACCAGACCTAAGAGACCACCTACTTGACAAGTAGTTGCCTTTATTGCCTCCAGACATCTCTGAGGTCTTTTCCCTTCCTAAGCCTGTTGCTTTTATCAAAGCAGCCATGTTCCAGCCCATGCCCATCGGCAAACAGCCTGTTCTGTGTCCTAGCCCGCTTGCTCCTGCACAGAGTCCCTGGCCATTGATGGGGAGCTGCACATCACAGCTTACAGGCTGGAGGGCTTTTAGCTTTTTCAGAGAAGGAACAAGTGCCTCATGACTGTCCTCTCCTCCAGTTTCTCCTCCAGGACCAGTCTGTGGTAGCTCTGCCTGCCAGGTTAATGGGGCCTCCCGGGCACAGGGCTCCCACACTCTCGGGGAGCACTTTGCCCTTTCCCAGAAGGTTTGTCCCCACCACAGCTCCTTTGTCCAGATTGGTGTGGCTGAGCCAAAAGCTAACTCAGCAGCATTTCCCACCATATAAAGCCATCATGGGCTTGCATCATGAACACTATGTACAGTCCTTGCTGTTCTTCCACCCCCACATCTTAAAAAAGATATAGTGGAAACTGGAGGAGGTTCAAGGAAAAGCAGCAAGGAGGGTCAAAGGTACAAAGTGGTTTGCACACAAGGAACAGCTGAATGCCCTAGAACACTTCAGGCTGGAAAATAGAAGACCTGGGAGTGAAGGAAGGGGTTTAATACAATCAAAAATCAAATAATCACAAGTAGCATGGAAAGGGTGAGTAGGAAATGCCCATTCACTGCCTCTTCCAGTGCACACTGTAGAGCTCGCAGTTGGACCAAAACCAGTGAAAAAGGGTGGTTTTGCACAGGGTGTGCTCTCATACCATGGATGCTAAGAGTTTACATGGGCTCAAGGGGACACTGGACAAGTAAAAATCTGAAGGCGGCTCAGTGTACTCAGGAAGCCCCCAACCTGCAAATGGTTGGATGCTGGGAGAATATTTGGGGAAGTGGCATGTATGCTTGAACCCTCACTGTAGGCATTCAGCCACTGGTGACCACTGCCAAAAACTCATTACCAGACTAGACAGACCTTTAGTCTGGCCCAGCATAATGCTTCCTATACTTGCTACTGTGCGCTCCTTCCGCAGAATCATGCCCTTCATTTTTTCCAAGGACTTCAAGTTTATTTCATTGGTCTGACATGCAGACACTGGGACACCAAAGTCCTCTCTCTTTTCTCCAGGGTATGGCAGAGTATCCCAACACCCAGTCCACTCTTCTGGGGACCAAGCCATGTTTTTGGGCTCCCTTGGGCTCCCCTGTCTGCTCTCCAAAGGACGATGCCTCCCAGCCCCTCTGCCATGCCCTAATGCTGTTTTACCCTGGCCCAGTGTGCCCAGAGCTAACTCAAGACTTGGCAGCTACAGAGGAACCTCTTGCGGAGTGGGGGGAAAGGTACCACCAGGGTGGGAGGTTGAGGATGGCCCCAGTAAGGAGGGATTTCTGCATCAGTGCCTCTAAGGACTGGCCAACATATGCAGCTGTAACCATTTTCTGGACATTCAGCAGTTTTTATCTTGGCTGTTAAAGGAAACTTGGGATAGGGATACCCCATGGTGGCCGAGCCAGCTCTGAAGGCATCATCAGAGCCCTCACAACGGGTTCAGGCAGTTAGGTCCTTGTCTGGCCATCCTTGAGCTCCCGCAGGCCCTCAGATGGGAGAAACAGGTCAGCCACAGGCAGAGATGGACAATCGTTGTCTAGCTGGGGAAAAAACATTAACATAAGCTGAACTGACATATTTCCTTTTGGGTCAGCCCAAACAATTACATTTGACCCAGTATGAAATTTTTATTTTAATTTCGGAAACAAAAACCTTTTCACAGAATCACAGAATGCCAAGAGTTGGAAGGGACCTCGGGTGATCATCTAGTCCAACCCCCCTGCTAAAGCAGGTTCACCTAGAGCAGGTTGCACAGGACAACATCCAGGCAGGTTTTGAATATGTCCAAAGAAGGAGACTCCACAACCCCCCTGGGCAGCCTGTTCCAGTTCTCTGTCACCCTCAAAGTAAAGAAGTTCTTATGCATATTCAGCTGGAACCTCTTATGTTTCAGTTTGTGCTCATTGCCCCTTGTCCTGTCACTGGACACCACTGAGAAGAGTCTGGCTCTGTCCTCATGGCATCCATCCATAAGGTATTTGTAAGTGTTGATGAGGTCCCCTCTCAGTCTTCTCTTCTTCAGGCTAAACAAGCCCAGCTCTTTCAGCCTTTGCTCATAGGAGAGATGCTCCAGTCCCCTCATCATATTTGTTGCCCTCCTCTGGACTCTCTCTAGGAGTTCCTCATCTTTCTTGAACCGGGGAGCCCAGAGCTGAACACAGTACTCCAGGTGGGGTCTCACCAGGGCAGAGCAGAGGGGGAGGAGAACCTCCCTCGACCTGCTGGCCAAGGTGCAGCACTCGGCACTTGCCCTTGTTGGGGCTTGTTTTCCCTGTGTTCTGATTCAGTAAAAGGTCTTGTTTTGAAAATGTTCATGGCGCAAATGTGTTTAAAAAAAAATTCTTCTCTACCTTCACATTCAAAGTTTCTTTCTGAATTCATCACATTTGGCACACTTATTAGCTTCCCCCCCCCCAAAAAAAAAATAAAAGTAGTCACTCAGCTGACCTCACCATGGGGTCTAAACCTATCTCTTGCAAACAGACTGCAACATGGTGCTGTAATTGTTTTTATCACACAAATAATCATGCCCACAATTAAATAACCTGGTGTTGGTGACCGATCTGATTATAGACTGAAGATTCTTAGATTGAAGCCCACGGGATTCAAACCAAAGGTAGCAGCTGCACAAGTAGTGGGGTACAGGCAGCGGCACAGCACTGAATATGTGCAACACCCAGTTACGCCTTGACAATGTTAACTCCTAGGTGCCTGAGGAGTTAACAGCAACTTTAGCCTCGTGTCCCAAACCAGGTAGGAGACAGGGGCTTAGTGGAGGCAGAAAACACTGTCCTACCCCCCACAGCTTCTCTGCTCCTTGAGCCTGAGCACTTTGGCTCTGTCATACTCCTCCTCACATCCCTGGAAGACTCTGGTGTTCACCCATGCATATTCACAGCTCTGCACTGGTTTCACTAAATTATCTTCTAAAGCCTATTTCATTCAAATTAAATTTGTTTAACTAAGTTAACTTTATTCAGGCCAATGCTACGTTCTTGTATTCTGTCTTTTTCAAGTGTGTCCAAAGGCTCTGACACTCTGTCGAACGTGAGTGACTCAGAAATCCCAAGAAACTTTGGAAAAAGCTGAGTCTACATTTGAAACAAATATGCTAAGTAGCTTGCCAAAATATCATGCCTAGCCTTGGAGAGATGTCATACCTCAGGACTGTGCAACATATGACTGTAGGATCACGGGATAGGACCATAGGTACCCAGAAGCCCTGAGTCCAACAGGACTCCCTCGGGTGCTATAAAAAGCCCGTTTCCCATTCCCATGGAAAAAAGCTCAGTGCAGTCCCTGTAAAAGAAACCTTGTCTATAGTCATAACACGTCCATCCTCCCCAGAGATCCAGCTTTACTATTTCTTGTTTTCACAAAACTGTTTGCCACAGTAGCTCACTCTGCAAGCGCACCTCATCATGGTCAGTTAATTCATCATTTCTGCTCGTCTCGGTAATCTCCCCCTCCCCTTCCACAGATAAACCACATTTAATGGCTGTGTTAAGTCACAAGCAGCATGCCAAGGAATATCTTGCATACTTCAGAAGGGTAACGTCCTACCAGATTTATATGGGCATTTAAATCCCATTTTGAAAAAGTTTTCTCTGTTACTGATCTACTGAATGTAAATTTTGTAATAATTTATTTCAGAAGGGGAAAAGGAATGAAAAGTTTGAATTATTACCTAGTTTTTCAGTGTTTGTCTGACAGGTTAATATTTTGATTTCAAGTCCTCAGAACAGGGCTTCCCTCAGGTGAAACCCTGCATGTCATCAAAGTGTTTGCCCCCTAAACATTGCTCTTAATTTCCTGGTCCCAGGCATAACCAGCTGGAGCAAAGACCTCAGCTCACACTTGTCAGGGGCCAAGCCAAATCCACCTTCCATCCTATCTGCTGTTTGTGTTAGCTCAGCAAAGAGACGATGGCTTCCCCCTCCAGGGCGAGCGTCTGATGCTGTCCATGCCTGTGTTCCCCTCTGGGCCAGGGTCTGCAGCCCCGCAGCCCAGGCTGCACAGGCAGCAAAGCAGCACGCAGGGTCTGGTCCTCACCAAACTCTCACTGTGTCTACCCGGCATACCCGGACGTTACAGAAACCCCATTTTCCACTTCTTTGTTTATTTTTTAAAGCTGAGCCTTTGACCTTCGAGGTAATAATAATTTTCCAGCCATCAAACAGGCATAAGAAGTGTGGTATGCGCCTGCCACAGCCCCAAACCACAACTGAGAGCTCTGAATACTGTCTCTCATTAGCCCTAACAGGACGTCAAAGCCAGGCTCAAATGCTAAGCCCTCACTGTCTCAGCTAAACTTATGTATTTTACTGCTAATTATTTTTCAGGCAGGATGGGATGGCATGGCAGAAGCCAGATGTGGGGATTGGATGGATCTGCCTGCATTTTTCACTTGAAGCAAGCCCACCTAAAACACAGAAGGACTTTTCACCTTGAAAACTGGCATTTATTTAGGAGATCCTGTCATAGATAGGATGGGGAAATGCACAGCCAGAAGGCAGAATCATTGAAGGATTGTCCCAGAACACAAACTACAATTAAAAACACACATTTCTTACAAACACCTCCCTTTTTTTCCAATTAATCTCTTTACAGGTTTATTTATTTTCAAGTGCACCAGAATGTGAGTTCTTCAATATGGAAGCACAGCGAAGGAAACACTGAAAAATACCAGGGTAGGAAAATCTGATTTTAGAACTCCATTACCAAAGTTAAACTAAAAATTACCTTGGATCCATATTGAGCAATGCCTACCCAGCCTCCACCATCCTTGCTGCTATCTACCCCTGCCTCCCTCGGATAACCATATCCCAGTGCTGTGGGCATATGGCTTCACTGATTTGTTTCTAGCCACGGCCAATTTTCTTTTTTGAGGGGCTGTTTATGTTTCCTTTAAAGAATATTTCTCTAAGTGCCGTAAGGCTATACCGTCTCTTGGCATTTTAGCAGTGTCTTCACAAGCTCTGATCTCTTGTATGTTTTCATTGAAGAGCTATTTTGTTCCTCTTTCAGAGATTTAAAACCCACCTATCACATGCTTCAAACGTGACTAAATAAGTGTGTGATGTCTCGGAAACACAGTTGAGTATTTTAGATGTAAATGTAGATGTAGAGATGTAGAGATGACTCTGTCGTCTTCCCATAAGGCATAAAAATAAGGAATGGAACTTTTCTTAATCGGGCTTTTCTTCGTAGCATTGCAGCATGAAATGGTGTCAATTTTTGCCGTGCTTTGGAAGGCTGCCGCGTCCCCATGCTGTGCACAGGAGAGCCAGAGCCTCCAGCAGGGTACTGCTGTGGCTACCCTAGCAAAGCGCCCGTAATTCGCCACCTGCGATGCACCACCGGTCCCTGAAATGAGTCAGAAATCAGGTGGGTTTGTACTTTTTTAATCATAGAGATTCAACAGACAGTTGCACCTCCTGTAAAACACGCTAATAGTCAAGGCCAGCCTTTCTGCCTGCAGTCCCTGCCATTTTTAAACAGGGATTACATACACCTACTGCAGACCAGAGCAGTCACTGCGGATCAGGGTCTGATCTCGTTACCCTGCTGTGAATCTAGCATAATTCAGTCACTCATGGCAGGTACTTTGGATTTATACCAGTGCCACTGTGATCAAACTCTGCCTCTCTGCCTGTTTTGAGAAGAACATTTGGAAAAAAAGATGCCAAAAATATCTTTTCTCCAGTACAGGCACTGGCTAAGAGCACACCCTTGGTTATTAGAAACCTCTCACCATCTGGTCTTTCTTATTTCAAATATTATCATCACCTCTGCAAAATTCAGAGTGCCCCGTAGCACCGGGTGCTCCAGGGGGCACGGTGGGACAAAGCTCCACAACAAGCACAATATGACTGCCTGCAGAATATTTTGGGTCACTGCTCAGCCTGGACATTGCCCGAGACTGCACACAAGGATCCTGGCAAGGCTAGAGAGAAAGGCAGAGCCCACATAACCTGTACTTGTATAGTTTCATGCTGGAAACGCCCCCTTTTGTCTGAACCCATGCTCCACGCAGGTTGATTGCTCTGCCTACAACAGCAGACTCAGGGCTTTGATTGTCTGGAGAGAAAAGCAATACTTTCCTCAACGCCTTCAAAGCGCCAGTGTGGTATGGGGTATAGGTAGCCTGACTTGACTGGGTTTTACACTTGCTTCTGAGCTACAGTTAAAACTGTCTCAGCTGATGGGTGGTGGAGACCCAGACCTGCCACTACAGCACACTGTGGGCACCAGCTTTGTCCACCACGACCTTACAAATCGCAGCAAACTACCCCTTCCTTGCATCTCCTGCTCCTGAGCTTCAGAGACTGACAGCAGACTTCCTAATGTGTTCACTGGTTGAAGGTGCAACAGAGTGAGATTAGATGGGAGCTAGAGGAAGGGAAATAAAAGCTGACATGTTTGCATTCACATACTGTCCGGAGAGCTAATTAGTCTTGGTTCTGGTAAACACACCTCGGCGGGGGAGGACACCAAATTAACTTGCCATTTCCCTGGAGACCTTCAATGCATTAAAGAAAAAAAAACCATTAGCATGCAATTTTGACACCAACACAGCTCTGTGCATGGTTTCTAAACACCACTGTTATTGGCTGTTTGTGCCTCCAATTCAGAATTGTCTCCATCTTTCTGCAGCCCAAGTTCCTGGTCACAGCCATGGTCCTGCATCACCAGGGTGCTTTTCCCCATGGGGTAGCAGAAGACATCATCATCTGGAGTTAGCCTGGGCAGTTTGTCATTATTAGGGACCTAATCAGTGTTTCTGTGGAAGCACAGTGCCTCTCAAGGGTGTGGTCCCAGCACAGAGTAGGTGACGTGAGCTGGGGAAGTAGAAGGCCGAGAGCCAGAACAGCAGAAGCAACTTGAACACCATGAAGATGGGCAATAATGCAATAATACCAAGTAGGAGGTCCTTTAGTTAGTGAGTAATGACAATTTTTGCCACAAATTGGAAATGCCTCAGTAGTGAAACACCAAGGAGGTCAGGAATCTGAGTGTGCTGTCAAGTCCCAGGATAAAGATGCTACAAGGACACAAGGGAGCCTTGTGCCATTATGGCACATCAAAGGAGCCATGAATGTCTGCAACACTGATGTGCCCTAAAGATCTAGTGCCATGCCACTAGAGCAGCCCTTGAGAGCAACCTTACATAGCAGAGTTGGGCAGCCAGGAAATAATCAGGCAGATTAACAAAAAAAACATAGCTAAGGTGCCCGGTTGATTAAATGAAACCAGAAGCAGGCAAAACATTTTAAATAACGCAAGTGAATAAATATTGTAAATACGAAAAGAGAGGGGATTACAGACCTGAGGATAGCAAAGAGATTGACATAATGAAGTATAAACAGAAATAGGTGAAGAAGCCAGATAGAGTGTCTAAGTCTAATCCTTTCATAACACAGCACCATAAAAGGTCTTAAAGCAAGGCTGGTCAAAATTTTCCATCAAAACTTCTTTACTGAACAGTAAAAAGAGTACTTTTATATGATTACTCTGTCTAATATTTTTTTTACCCACAACAGCTGCTTTCCATGAAATTTTTCAGCATTTTGTGGAAACACCAAAAAAAGGCCAACCCTCTGTTTATGGCAACTGAACATTTTCAGAAAAAAAAAAAGAACATTTTTGGTGAGCATTAAAGAATGGCCTGTAGTTTTGAGACATGACTAATCTCTTTGTTGCCAAACACTGAATATTTTTTGGTTTTCCAATAAAAAGTCCAAATTTTCCTCTGGGTGAGGGGGGGGACTTTCCAAACCAGCAACACTTTAAATGTCAAAAGGAAAAAATCAGACTCAGTTCGTGCCTTAAGGGATGGCCAGCGCTGAGGCTTCTGTAGAGAAAGAGTATTGGGGGCCAGTCAAAGGGCAAAACCAACCAAACAAACACCCTAATTCTGGACAGGCTGCAAACAGAAAGGGAAAGAAGCAGGAAAACCAGCAAAAAAAAAAAAAAAAAAAAAAAAAAATCATTGAAGTTATTAGGCTGAGAGACACAGTGAGAGAATTGGAGCGCAGATCAGTGGTTTTGTTGTGGAAAGTGTCATATAATCTGGTTTTGGATAGCTGAGAAACAGTTTTTAACTGAGCATCTGAAGACTTGGAGACCAAGTAGTCACAGTCTTGAATACTTGGCCAGTCAATGGCTCTGGCTGTCTCAATAACCTTGGTTGCTTTATAACAATATAGAAATGAGTGGTACATATTTTTTTTTTTTATCTGCCTTTGCCTGGGCAGGCACTGTCAGGCCAGAAACATTTCTTTAGCCTAGAGAAGTATCATTCAGTAAAATAAATGCATTATTGAAAGAGTTAAATCAAAATCCAAAGTCCTAACATTTATTGCAGGAATCTTATATGGTGCTGTATATTAAAAATGGTTATTTAAGGAAACTGTTCTGTTGGATTGGAGCCAACCCTTGTGTTCTTAGCAATAAAATATTTCATCTCGTTTCACCTCTAACTTTTGATCTTGCAGCAGGTATCACCAGAAGATGGCAGGGTAAGCCAAGGCAGCTGTAAATGTCATCATGCATTAGTATAGGACCTGGAGTTAATTTAAACCTATTTATTTGTGCGACTCTCTTGCTTTCCTAGCACCTAGCAGCTTACTTTACAAATGTAATAGTAGCCCGGGGTAGATCCTTCTCATGAAATTTCAGGTTTAAACATGGTGCTGCAAATGACTCCCAGCAGCCTCAGCTGAAGTGATAATAGAGACCAAGTAACCAAAACTTGTATAGAAGTAAAAACCATTCTCCATGGGTCCCCTACATCCTCTGAAAACTTCACCAACTCTGAAGAAATAAAACATAACTAATCTCTTAGGATGAGGCAACCTTCTGTTAAAGCTGGGGAAGAGGCTGTTGGAGCTGATGGTCTGGTATCAGAGCTATGGTGCAGCAGAAAAGGTAGGAAGAAAAAGGATCCTGGAAAGAAATAGTGTTACAGCTCTGCCTGACCATGTTAGACAGGAGAAAGAGAGGGAAGTGTCCCCCTGCAGAGGTGGAAAGCAAGTCACACAAGGATGTAAGGTGAATTAATCAGAGATTAATTAAAAACAGTCCAACCCCACTCAAAAATCAAACAGTCGTGGTCCTGCATCCTGGTGGTAAAGTTACACAACATGAACTCGGGGAGGAGGTAACATGGCAGGAATGTCATCCTCAGAGGGCACTCAGCTCAGCAATGTGGATGTCAAATATTTGGTGTCAGAACCAAGAATGCTCCTTTCAGACAGGAGCAAAGTGGTATTGCATTGCTTCATAAGGGGCTGTCTGAAAGCAGACCCCCTTCTGATGCCCACGAGAGGTTCAGTCCCTGCCAGGGATAGAGACATCCCAGCAATGCCTGGTGGTAAAGACATCACCACCACCAGCAGCATGTCTCCACCTGAACTGGGGAAAAATAGTGGATGAGTATGGGATGCATAAAAATGGAAG
>NW_009258267.1:0-1395 GCF_000687185.1 Egretta garzetta
CTCTAAAGTGCCTGTAAACTCATGCCTGCAGTATGGGGAATAAATATGATGAATTAGTCTGTGTGCAGCTGCAGGGCTACGATCTTGCTGGGATTACAGGGACGTAGTGGGATGACACCCATGACTGGAGCATTACAACAAAGGGAGACCTGCTCTTCAGGAAGGACAAGCTAAGAAAACAAGGAGGGAAAGTTGCCCTTTGTGTGAAGGAGCAGCTGGAGTGCATGGAGCTCTGCCTGGGGTTGGATGAGGAACCGAATGAGAGTTTATGGGGGAGGACTGAAGAGGGGACAGGTAAAGGTGACATTATAGTGGGTGTCTGCTATAGGCCGCCTGACCAGGAAGAACAAGCAGATGAGGTAGATAGGACCAGCCTCATGTTTGCAAGCCCTGGTCCTCATGGGGTACTTCAACGACCCAGATATTTGCTGCAGGGACAACACAGCAGGGCATAACCCATCCAGGAGGTTCCAGGAGTGCACTGGTAACTTCCTCTTCCAAGTCATAAAGGAGCCAACAAGGACCAATGAAGAGCAGTGGTTTGCTGGACCTCATACCAATGAGGGGCTTGTCAGGAATGTGAAGCTCAAAGGTGGCCTTGGCTGCAGTGACCATGAGATGGTGGAGCTCAGGATCCTGAGGGGAGAGAGGAGTGTGAAAAGCAGGCTCACAACCCTGGACTTCAGGAGAGTGAACTTTCACCTCCTCAAAGATCTGCTTGGAAGAGTCCCATGGGATAAGGCCCTGGAGGGAAAAGGGGCCCAGGAAAGCTGGTTAATATTTACAGATCACCTCCTCCAAGCTCAAGAGCAGTTCATCCCAGAGAGTAGGAAGTCAGGCAAAAATGCCAGGAGGCCTATGTTGGGATGCATCCACAAGTGCTGAGGAAGCGGGCAGTTGTCACTGCAAGGCCACTCTCAATCATCTTTGATCAATCATGGTGACTAGGAGAGGTGCCTGAGGACTGGAGAAAAGCAGATGTCACCTCCATCTTCAAGAAGGGCAAGGAGGATGCATGGAACTACAGGCTGGTCAGCCTCACCCTGATCCCTGGGAAGGTGGCAGGTCTGCTAATCCTGGAAGCCATTTTCAGGCACTTCAGTGCCAAGAAAACCATCAGGAGCCATCACTATGGTATTAGCAAGGAGAAGACATGCTTGACCAACTCGATAACCTTCTATGATAAAGTGATTGGCCTGGTGGATGAGGGGAGAGCAATGGACATTGTCTATCCGGACTTCGCTAAGGCCCATGGCACCATCTCCCACGAGATCCTCACAGCCAAGCTGCTGGTGGATAAGCAGGCAGCGAGGCGGACTGACACCTGGCTGACCGAACAGGCACAGCGACGCGAGGGCAGCGCGCATCCGCCATGCGGAGCGGCTACGCCCCTGC
>NW_009258267.1:2043-14466 GCF_000687185.1 Egretta garzetta
TCGCGGAGGTCTTCCGCTTGGCAGGACGGCGCTGGTTTTGAAGCAAGAAGCTCAGCCGCCTGGCTCTGCTGTGGTCCGAACGTGGCCAGCGGCGTCAGAGAGACCTGTAGCTGCTAATGGCGCCTGGACTCACCCCGCGGCTGTCACGAAGCCGTCCCCTGTGTTCCAGCGGTGGTACCGCGCCGTTAGGCCAGAGCTCGGGTCTGTCCCTTGCTCAGGCTTGCAGACTTAAGCATGTTCTTGAGCTCTGGCTGTATGCTATAGCCATGGCTGCTGGAGGTATAAAGGTATTGGGGATGTTTTGTAGATTAGGCCACGTTTTGTGTATTTGGAAAAATACAGTAGCGTGATTGGAGTCAAAATTATTATCACTCTGTTATTATTGGGCAAGATCAGTGAATGATACAGAGGGGCTTGCTGAGTGCAGATAGGCTGTAAAGCCAAAGTAGGCATAAAACAGAAAATGCTGTGTAGTTAAAGAAAATGGCGAAGTATAATGATGAAGCATGTTTTGGTTTGTTTCTGTTTAGATAATGGAGTCTCATAGCTCTGTCAGCGTTCATGAGAGTACATCACCAACTTCCGAAAGTGAAGATGAGATTGAGTTCGTTGGAGTAAGTAGGTCTTGAATTGGAAGCATACTGCCTGTTATTGTAAATATGCTCTCAGTAGCCTAGTAAAATAGGAGGGCATCTTTGTGTACTTTGTTAATGATCTGGATTATATTTTGATGGAAAGTGTTACTTTTGAATTTAAAGGTAATTTAATTTGTGAGTCTTTGTGGCAGATAACAAGTTTATCTTAAAGCTTTATCTACCCTTTCTTTGGAAGGGTATAAGAAGGTGCCAGTTGGTCTTCTAGAGAGAATATAGACTTGAGTATCCCAGCAGGTGAGTGAGGGATTACAGTGATCAATGAGATACATGAGAAGTCACTGTAGATGACTTTTCCGGTAATCAAAATGCATAGCATTTTGCTTCATGAGTAGTCCCACTGAAGTTCATGGAATAAAGCACTGCTCACTCTGCAAAACAATGTCAAAACCACTAGACTTTGTTTAGAAGAAGGAGAAGGAAATAATGGGTTAGAGGCCTTAAAACAGTCTTTTTAGATTATGAAGCATTTTATAATAGCTACAGTGAACACCTAGTCTAATGCTGGCATGTGGCTTATGTGACTGTAACTTTAAGACACTTGCATCTCTTGAATATCCAAGAAAGGCAGAATGTTTTTCATGCTGCCTGTGTTTTGGCCTCAATCCATCATCAGTGAAGTGGTGCTGGATGGCAGGGATACATGCAAGAACAGAAAGATGATTTTCCCTAAGGAACAAGTCATGCAAATGAGATCAAGTGGTTGGTTGATGCTGGTACTAATAATGGCTGGTTTCCTATGGATTTGTCTCATTTTTAATGCTGAACAATAACTAGGTTTTTTTTTTTTTCTGTTTTATATGGTGCTTGATGAAA
Source organism: Egretta garzetta (assembly GCF_000687185.1). Taxonomy (NCBI): domain Eukaryota; kingdom Metazoa; phylum Chordata; class Aves; order Pelecaniformes; family Ardeidae; genus Egretta; species Egretta garzetta. The sequence goes on from NW_009258267.1 coordinate 3,513, forward strand.
GCCTAACTTCAACGTACAGACTTTCTGCAGGGGTATTTAGGTGCTTAAGTATGAGGGACTTATATTTTTGCTAAAGTTATATGTAGTTGATTATCTCTGAGACTTCTTATTTGATTTGGTCAAAATTGGCTAATGAGTTTGAAGTTCATTATATATACACACACACAGGTGTTCATGTGTAGCATGGTTATATAAGCTTCATTTTCTTGAAACACTGGGCAAAGAATGAGGAAGCTACTATAGCTTTGAATGTGTAATGATTTGAAGGGCTGCTGGAGCCCCAAGAGCAGTAACTGAAGGAAAAGAGGCTTACTTAATTTAACACTTCTGGTACTTTTTTTTTTTTTTCTTGGTTTTCCCTGTGGATAATATGGAGCCTTTTGTGGTCCTAGTGATGATTCCTTCTGAGAGAGGCTGTTATATACAGGAAGATGACTGTCCTTAGGCTTGTTTGTGCAGGATTGGTATCTTGGGGTGAGGAGCTTACTGTTGTCATTGTTGAATACAAGGGGAAAGGTGTGTGATGCTGGCCATCGCCCATCGTCAGCGGTGGGTCCTCAGATCTCCCATTTGCTCCTCTGAATGAGGGTGAACTTGGACTTTTTGCAAAAGGATTTCTAAACTATTTGGCTAGCTTTAGATCATCATTTATATATAATAATGTGTATGACTAGAAGTCTATAGGTTTCATAAATGTTGTGTATGAATGCTACCTGATCATCCAAGTACTATTTTCTACATATCCTGAGGACCAGGTACACCAGGTAGTACTGTATAAATTGGATATCTCAACCTGTGCTCATTTTGATAGAAAACAAATAGTTGCAGGCCATATGATTCTTGGGTTCTTTTTTGGTTTTGTTTTGCTTGTTGTTTTTTTTTTTTATTCTTGAAAGTTGAGTGCTTTTTTGGTATGGTTTTTTTGTTTGGTTTTGGTGGGTTTTCTTTATTTCCTGGGGTTTTTTTCCCATTTCAATCACTTATCTTAGGGTGTTTGAATTCATGCTGTAGGACTATGACAAAAAGTCCTCAACTGATGGAGCGAAAGCAATCTCTGCTGCTGCCAGAGTTTTTGAGCTTTTACAGTCAGATTCATCCTTATTCAGGAAACTTACAACTGTTCTTCCATAACTTCCTGGCTTTTAATTCTGCATCACAACATATTCTGTCCACTTAAAATCATTAAATTTGAAGTTTTGCATACCAGCAGAAAAATATAATTTAATCTACAATGCAAGATGTTATTTCCTAATGGCTTAATTTCTTAGGATAGGATGGTCTGGGCCCCATTCTGTTTCCTTGGGAAGGATAAGGCAAGAGTGAAGAGACTGACAGGTTTAATGGGGTCTATAGCACTTAAGTAGACAGATTATTCAAGTTGCCACAGTCTGCACTGAAAGCATTGGGCTTCTTCTGATTTGTTTTGGCTTGTTTTTTTTTTTTTTCAATGGTATTGATACACTCATATTTTTTTTAACTAGTTTCTTTAAAGATGAGGCTCATCATTATGCTGGTCTTCTAAAGAAAATGCTATCCCTGATAGAGTTGGTGGCTTTCCTAGGCAGGGGCTCTTACCTTTGTTACTCTCTATGGGACCTCAAAATAATATATGGTTTTATAAAGTGTTTAAATACCTCCTGACTCCTCTGTTGTGTTACAATGGCAAACACTGTTAAGGAGGGTATTTGTGTTTATTTTCTGTAAATGTTTATTTTGGATATGTAATCTTTATATGTATTTAACAAAACTCAACTGGAAAATTGAAGATCTATGTATTTTAAAATTCATTTTTTTGATGCAGTGTTACATTTATGCCAAGTTTGTTTCACTATTGGTGATTTTTATTTCAAAAGTTTTAAGTCAAAGGAAAACATACTTCCACAGGCCCTGGCTTATTCAATAAAGAGCTCTGAATTGATTTCAGTTTGAGGTCCAGGAAAAACAAATGTGCTTTGTATACTTTGCAGCTTTTCCTTTTTACAATATTTTGGCTGCACTTCATAACAAAAGATTTTCTGGAAGGGTTGGAGCAGCCTCTTACTTTCCTGCAAACAAATATTTGTTTTTATTTCAAACCTGAAGGTGACTTCTGGCCTGTTTTGGGAACCAATGATACTAGAAAAATTGATTCATTAAAAACAATTGCAGTTCTTTGAATTCCTACAGAGGTTTAAGGAACAGGTAAAATTTTGGGGTTTCCTTGTAATTGTTGTTGTCCAGTAAAAATGGTATCTGAAGAACACTTGGCCCTGGGATATACTAAAATCGAGTGATTTGCTGAAACATGATAATTACCATTTAGATGTTTTGTTTCCTTTCCCCCTGAGGTGTTAAATATTAGATATCAGGCTCAAGTATTTGTTTCTCTGGCTTTCAGTTGCATCACAGCAGGAACAGAATAAAATCATAGAGGTGTTGTTATAAAGCATTTCTGAAGCAGGACTTTTATTTTTGCTCCCAACCCAAGTCAGCCAAGGATGTGGATTTTTATATTTGCTAGGTTACAGTGTACTGGGTTTGCATGGCAAGGTTTTGGTAGCGGGGGGGTGGGAAGAGGCGGGCAGCGATGCTACAGGGGTGGCTTCTGTGAGAAGGTGCCAGAAGCTTCCCCCGTGTCCGATAGAGCCAATGCCAGCTGGCTTCAAGATGGACCCACTGCTGGCCAAGGCCGAGCCCATCAGCAATGGTGGTAGTGCCTCTGTGATAACATAATCAAGAAGGGGAAAAAAGTACCTGCTGTAGAACAGTAGCTGGAGAGAGACAAGTGGGAGGATGTGAGAGAAAACAGCCCTGCAGACACCAAGGTCCGTGCAGAAGGAGGGGCAGGAGGTGCTCCAGGCGCCAGAGCAGAGATTCCCCTGCAGCCCCTGGTGAAGACCATGGTAGGGCAGGCTGTCCCCGTGCAGCCCATGGAGGCGCACAGGGGAGCAGATCTCAACCTGCAGCCCTGGGAGGACCCCACGCTGGAGAAGGTGGATGCCTGAAGGAGGTTGTGACCCCATGGGAAGCCCGTGCTGGAGCAGGCTTCTGGGAGGATCCGTGGCCCTATAGGGAGAGAAGCCCATGCTGGAGCAGGTTTGCTGGCAGGGGTGGTGACCCCGCAGGGGATCCACACTGGAGCAGTCTGTTCCTGAAGGACTGCACCCCATGGAAAGGATGGACCCACTCTGGAGCAGTTCGTGAAAACCTGCAGCCTGTGGGAAGGATTCATGTTGAAGAAGTTCATGGAGGACTGTCTGCCATGGGAGGGACCCCATGCTGGAGCTGGGGCAGAGTGTGAGGAGTTCTCCTCTTAAGGAGGAAGGAGTGGCAGAGACAGCGTGTGATGAACTGACCCCAACCCCCATTCCTTGTGCTGCTCAGGGAAAGGAGAGAACTCAGGATTAAAGCAGAGCCCGGGAAGAAGGGAGTGTTGGGGGGGAAGGTGTTTTGAGGTTCAGGTTTTTTTATTCTCTCCTACTCTGATTTGACTGGTAATAAATTAAACTAACTTTATCAAGTCAAGTCTGTTTTGTCCATGATGGTAACTGGCGAATGATCTCTCCCTGTCCTTACCTCGACCCACGAGCCTTTCAATGTATTTTTCTCTCCCTCGTCCAGCTGAGGAGGGGAGTGATAGAGCAGCTTGGTGGCACTTAGCATCCAGTCAAGGTTAACCCATCACGTACAGAAATCAAAACTTTCTAAGTGCTTGTTGGTTCACAATGTTGGTCAGATACTTAGCAGTCTTAAAGTCAGAAATCTGCTGGGACAAAGCATTCATTTTGGTATCTGCTTTCATTTTGGTATCAACACCTCTTGGCAGAGAGGAGCACTGCTGTCAGGATGAGCCCACGCTGAAGTCACTGTCTATTCAGAAGCAGTATTTGGAGGCTTTTCTATGTAATGGCACTCAGCTGGGATGGATCTAAACTGGTGGTGTCACATCAAATGATAGTTTTCAATCCAGGCTTCTCATATGTTGACTTAAGCAGCTGCTGAGTGGATATACTTGGGATGGGCTTATACTGTTCTCCCCAATTCTTAAACTTTCTCAACACAATCTTTTGTAGCACAGATGAGTTGTCGATTGGATCCAGGATTGTAGTTCTTACTTTAATTTCAGTATTTGTTTTTAATCTTCATCTAAAGGTTAGACTACCAACCAGTGAAACACAAACTAGTCTAAATAAATACTACACTTGGGACTTGCGTTATTATTCAGGAGTGGGCAGATGGTGTGGTGGTTATGGTTTTGGGTTTGGTTTTTTTTTTTCCCCCATCTTATTTTTGTGAAAAATAAGGGTGTATATCTTTGAGGCGTCATTTTAAAGAATTACCATACTGCATTTGTCTTCAAATGCAGCCCAAAAAGTAATACACAGAAGTTGTGTAGTAAGAGGCACAGAATTCAGAAGGAAAAAAGAACATTTCGTGTATGCAGACAACATTTAAACAAATGTGTTATTACTTGTGGTAAATTGAATGTACTGTTCTGGTCACCAGAACTTCCTAGGCATGAAAACAAGTTACTTTGCTTTTCAGCTGTCAGTTTCCTAACTTTTAATTAGTTGCTGAACCCAGGGAGTATGTAAACAGAAATAAGGAAAAACTCTGCCTTGAAAGAGGCTGCAGCTGTTAGGATCAGAGTGGAGCATTTCAAAACACATTATTGAACTGATTGGACAGTCAGGTGGCCTGAGTGTGTCTTTGAACTGTTACTTGCTAACACTTGTTCTTTAACAAAGATCTAATTTCTTAGATCTTAGTTCATAGAGGTCAGTTTCTACATAAGCAAATCTGTCATGGATTTTTTTTTTTTTTTTTTAGATTTCATTCAGAAAACTGTGTTCTCTTTATTAATCATAAAAAGTTAAGCACCATTTCAGGGTAATTTGAGGCCTGCAGCTTTGATTCATATAAGGTTTTCTCATCTGTCCAAGATCTCATCCCTCTTCTGCCCTAGTGAGACAATGAGGACTGTTTATGCCTGGCCAGCTGAACAGCTTTACAGCCTTGAAAGGTGGAAGAATGTAAAGAATGAGATGCAGTAAGGACGGCAGAGAGAATTGCATGCTGCTGTTCTCTCCACTGCTTCTCACGAGGCGATAAATCTTCCTAGCCTGCCCTAGTTGGTTGATTTTTAAGATGTTAAGGACACCGTCAAATATATGGCAGAGGCGGTGGATATAGTACTGCACTTCTTGAAGTCAGTCTGCTGACTATTGTAAGTCCTTCTTCTGTCTGGAAAACATTAACTTTCTAACAAATGAAGAATAGCTTTGGAGTAAATTACAGCTCTGTGGTATCCAGCAGTATTGCCAGAAAAATGGCTAATACTGCAGTTTAGTGAAAAACTCTGTCATATGATGTAGATGGCATTGCATGTACGGACTTTAAAAAACCACCCACCCCCCAAAAAATTTTAATGATCTTTGGGGTTTTTTTTATTTACTTTGAGGTTAGGTAATAACTTTCCGAATTTGGATGGGAAACTTTTTATGGCACGTGGAGATCTTAGTTAACTTTGCCTCTCGCTGATGATGTGTACACATGTGACTGTGGATGTGAGTTAGGGTCACTAGGAATATCTTCAGTGTATGTAGACTTACTCATCCTGGTTCATGTTCATTATACTGATTATTTAGTTGTCATGTGGTAATGTTGTAGCATGATACAGAGGCTGTTTTTTGCATGACATCAGATTATGATGGACATAATGCTTCTTTTTTTGCTTTTAAAAACTGAAGACTCTTGTCACAGTAAGTGTGGATGGAGCTCCAGACATTATTTTGTGCATCATCTTTAAAAAACTTGACCTATGTCCTTAGTTTGGGTTGCTAATTTTATTTTTGCTTCTCAGTTTGCTTTTCTGTGTTTATGCCAACATTCTGCTATCTACCAGAAGCTTGTAGTAGAAATGTTAAAATTAGTAAGAATTGAGGGTGAATGGGAATACATACACATACATGTGGAAGCACCAGACAGAATGAAAAAAAGGGGGCATATGAAGGCATGCATGTAAATCAGCTGGTGTTGATGCTACCTAGACTAGCAGGTCGTTGAGGTCACAGACCATCTACATGAAGTTTCTGAAGATACTCAGATCAGGAAAACAAGGGACAGCATTCACACAAATTAAAACCAAGGCTTAAACCATTAAGATGATTGCAGAAGGCAAAAACAGGGCGAGAGCCTTGAGACATCTTAAGGAGAAGACAAAACCAATCAATAACCTTTAGTTACTCCCAGAGGAGGGGCAGCCTGGAGAGAGACAAAAGATTGAAAATATGTAAAAGGAGCACATGGCTGCCAAGCTAGGAAGAATAGAGAAGATCTAAGTACTCATTCATAACCAGGGTCCTCTGACCTCCACGTTGCTGCGTGGAGTCCTGACCAGTCTTCCTGGATGCACAACTTTGCAACTGAATGCTGGACAAACTATCTGGACATGTGTCTTTGTGGTTCTGAGCATGTGGTGTGAATGGGTGAAATGTGTTTTCTTTTAAAATTAAGTGACATTGTGATTCCAATAGAGAGAAGGCACTTGTAACCTGCTTATGGCATATCTGCTCAGAAAGGAGTAGCCTTCAGGGCTTAAATGTGTACAAAACTGTTTTCCGCTTCCTTAATGTTTGAAATGCCTAAGGAGTTTAATTTCTTTTGGAATTGGAATTTAATTTGTGTGTCTGAAAAACAAACAAAAAAATGCAAAACAAACCCTGAAAAACAACAAAAAAACATTTAGCATTGCTTAGTGAAATACAAGACTGTTTCTCTCTTGGGAACAGCCTGCTACCCTGTTACTGCTGAATTACTAGGGCAAGTTAAGTATCTTTAAATATATGGATACAAGTTGATCGAAAAGGTGAAGAACGTAAGGTTATTGAGCAAGCAAAGACTGTTAATTTGATTTTTTTTTTTTGCTTCCCTAGTTGATATCTATTCTTTAAGTTGATCTTTCAATTATTTGTAAATACTTATTTATTTGCATGTTTTAACAATTTTGTGGATTCATCTGTTAAGTGGAAAAGTTGTTCTACAGGAATTTTATTACTGCACCCTCTTGAAACCTTGGTGACATTCTCCTTCAGGTATTGCTAATGCTAACAACGTGCTGTAATGCATGCAACATTTTTTCTCCAAGGAAAACAATTTAATGCTTTTGTGTGTGGTTTTTAACACTTTTTTTTTTTCAGGAAGGACCATTAAGACCTGTACTTGAATGCATTGATCTTGTCAGTAGTGAGGACGAAGGACCTAACAGCAGTTCTTATGTTCAAGTGAGTATGTCATAATGTATTTTGGGACTTCTTGGTTGAATAAAATTAGTAGCTTCCTGTATCTTTTCCCATCAGTTACTCTTCACAAAAAAAAACTTTAGAGGTGTTTTTAACAAACAAACAATAAATAAGCCAACAGTGAAGTCTTTTGATTTTTACCTACTGTTGAGTGGAAGGCAAGAATGCCAACACTTCATTTTTTTCCAGAGACATTTTTTGCTTTCTTTAAATGGACTTAGAACTTTTATTTAGTTTTCAGTGGTTTTAGCAAGTGTGGCAAAGAGAAATGTCACTTTACAAGTGACCTCAGAAGTCGGTGTGTCCAGTCTGTAGCCTGCAAATGTATCTGGCCTACTCCCAGGCCTTTTCCTTCTAAAATAACTTTTTAGGAGCAGTTTATAGGTTGGAGGACCTTATTCTGATGACAACCTGGCAGAGCAGGGGAAGCTGAAAAGTCCTTGACTGGTGTAAGCACTGCTCAGCAGCAACTAAAAACATCAGTGTGTTATCAACATTCCTCTAGTACTAAATCCAAAACACAGCACTACACCAGCTGCTAGGAAAAAAACCAACTCTATGCCAGCTGAAACCAGGATAGTGTTGAATTGCCTTGAATGTGTAGGGGGGTGGGGCTTGTTTTGTTTGTTTTTTAACCAAAATCACAGATGCTGGTAAATAGGAGGAGAACGCTAGCAAGGTAAGTCATGGAACTTAGGACTGGAGTATCTGTACTGAATTTTGTCTTGATGCTTGGGTATCACTTCTCACCATATTAGTGCCTGTTACTTAACCGTTACAAAGTAAAAGCTTAACTTTTCTATTGTAGAGAAATACTAAGCGTAAAGATCACATTGACTATCAGAAAGAACGAGTTGCGTCAACCTTGGATCGTCTGGCACGCCATGTTGAAGTAGAGAAACAGCAAAAAGAAGAGAAAAACAAAGCCTTTAAGGTATTGGTTGCATTTTGTTTCAGTAGAATTGCGTAATACCGGCCTTGTAGTCGCGAGCATGTTTGTTTTCACTACTAAGTGAATAAAAAGAGTGGTGAGGCAGACCTGGAGCTAGCAACTAGAGTTTTTTGCTTCTGGGGCATTGTTTGAAACATAACATGGACTTTGTCTCTTCGGTGGCTTTTAACTGATCAATTTGCTCATCCTATTGCAGTTCTAAAGGGGGGAAAAAAACCCCCTAACTTCATGCAAGCCAATAGCAAAAACTTGTTCTCTTGTTTGTATATATAGCAGAGGGACCTTACCATCAATTATTCTGGTTAAATAATTGAAGAATAAGTTACTGCAAACCTAGTTATCTACCTGTCTTTGAGATTTTTGGAAGCCATTTGATGCATTAAATCTTTGTATCAGGTAATACTTTATAATGGGATAAAATTTTCTATGTATAAGGCATAATTTTAGAGTTAAGTCCTATTAATTGTATTGTGCAGCCATTTGAAAGGCATGGATTTTTTATTTTTATTACAAACTGGGAGGTGCAGTCAATAGGCTTAAGGGTAACGCTACAATCGTCAGGACCTGGACAGCTTGAAGGAATGGGCTTACAAGAGCCTCATGAAATTCAACAGGGACAAATGCAAATCCAGTATTTGTGGAGCATGCTGACTTTCCACCGAATTTTCTGAACACTTATTAATGGCTTAAAGTCACATAATTGTACTATAGTTACAGCTTGTTACAGGCTACAATAGACTATGCAACTACAATACAACAGAGTAAAAGGCTGTTAGATATAGTCCAAGGTAGCCTTGAAGTCCAGAGGCCTACATCTCTCTCCTGTCTCCTCCACTTAAAATTTGGCAACCTGTTCATGTCTCCACATACAGTTTTTCAACTGTAAAGTGGAGTCAGAGATAGCTATGTAGCTTTTAAAGTAGTCTGAGAATGAAGGCTAAAAAATAATTTTGCTAATGATTACCTCATCAGGTAATGCAATCTGCAGAATTAAAACTACTCTTCAGAGTGAAACTGTCGTTTTGGTTTGGTTTTCCCACCCCCCCAAAGGTAGAACAGATTGAGTCTGGTTTCAATAACAATTTTGTATTGCTTTTAAAAAAAAATTTCTTTTTTGTTTTTATAGTCTTATAATCTTAAAAATCTTCTTGGTTATGTACATGCTTCAGAAACTTCAGTAGTTGCAGTAAAACTAAATTGATTTTTAGATCAATTAATTGATCTAAGCTGTAGCTTTCATTTAGGGCACCAAAATTAGGTTTTCTTAATTTATTTTTTTACTACTATTACATTCCATCTTTATTGTGTTATATAGAAGTCAGTCAAGTTGTAAGGTGGTGGTTTCTTTTTTTTTTTTTCCCCCCCCTTATTTTTTTGTTGTTCTTTTTCTTAGGTTTTTAGGGACCCACATGTCAGTTTTGGTATATATACTTCATCTTGAATGATTTTTTTTTTTTTTTTTTTTTTTTTTTTTTTAAATTTGATGCCACCCTGCTTGATGCGTTTTCCCCTTCAGGAGAAAGTTGATTCCCAATATGCTCATGGGTTGCAAGAATTAGAATTTATTCGGGAACACAGTGACACAGAAGCTGCAAGATTATGTGTGGACCAGTGGTTAAAAATGCCAGGTAAGAATAGGAAACTAAGTTTCAGTGATATGTTGTCTAAGTCCTGCATTGCAGAATAGAACATGTGATAATTGCAATGCTGACATTGAGCTTGCAGCTGCCCCTTATGCGTAATCAAATCTTACAATATTAACTTTGCTAGAGTGTGGCCTTCGAAGGTTCTTAGACATTCATTTCCATAAAAGCTATTCTTCTAATATTTTGCTGCTTAGAAAATGTAATATACGAAGTCTAAAAACCACTAAGGCAATGTTAACTATTTTTATAAACAAAGTTGCTAAGATGAAAAAATATCACTGTTGAACTGTTGCTCAGGAAAATGTCTACATAAATAAGTATAACTTCAGGAAGTTCAACCAATTTAAAATATTGCCTGGAGGAACGGTGTCAAAGTCTTTGAAAAGTAATCCTACTGGGGATTGAAGAGACAGATTCTTCAACTGAAAGAGCAGACTTACCACAACAGGATTGAGTTACAGTGCATTGTTAGCTTGCTTTTAAGAATCAATATAACTTGATTTTTAAATGCTTTAGGGCTTGTGTGTTGTTTGTTCTCGAGCCTCTATAATTCAGATTCTGGTTAAGAGCTTTGTTTTATAACACAGGTCTCAAACCAGGCACCATTAACAGTGGAAAAAGGGGTAATTATAAGAGGGGAGGTCAGACGCAAGTCAACAGCAATCCCATGTCTTGTCCTGTGATGCACTGCAACAGAGAGTTTGATAATGGACATCTTCTTCTAGGTCACCTTCAAAGGTAAGGACATAGTGCAAGAGCTCAAGAAATAATAATGAAAGAATATGCTCAAACTTAGGACATCAGCATCAAGTCTGCTTTAAACTCCCTATTGTGACAAAATTCCATTTGGAGAGCAGATTAATATGTTAAATGTTTTATACAGGTGATGTGATGAACTTCCTGGTTGGTTGGGTTTTTGTTTGCTTTTTTCACTTGGAATTGATTTCTTCCTCTTGTTTCTCAAAAAAATCCTCAACAAGACTTCTGTTCTCCAGTTCTCTTATTTCTTCATCCAAATTTGAAAAAGAGCAAAAGGCCAACATACAACTTGATGGTAAGATAAAAATGCCCCTAAT
>NW_009258267.1:14491-16246 GCF_000687185.1 Egretta garzetta
TAGGCCAGACACGTTTGTAGCTGATCGCTGCTAGTCAGCACTCAGTGTATCTGGGGTCAATTCCAGCATATACTACCTTTTAACTAGTGAATGTGCCATGGGGAAGGTGGTAAGGAGAGAGCTCAAATGAGTGTTGTGGGTTAACCCTGGTAGGCTGCTCTGCCCCACCCAGCTGCTCACTCACTCACCCCACTGGGATGGGGAAGACAATGGGAAGGGTAAAAGTGAGAAAACTGATAAAACTGCTGAGATGAAAACAGTTTAATAAGTAAAGCAAAGGCTGCGCACACAAGCAAAGCAAAATAAGGAATTCCCATCAGCAGGCAGAGCTTTACCACACATAACAGTTACATGGGAAGACAAACATCATGATTCCAAACATCCCCCCCCTCCCCCTTCCTCCTCCTTCACCCAGCTTTTATTGCTGAACATGTCATCATAAGGCATGGGATATCCCTTTAGTCAGTTGGGGTCAGCTGTCCTGGCTGTGTCCGCTCCTAGCCTCTTGCCTACCCCCAGCCTACTTGCTGGTGGGGCAGTCTGAAAAACAGAGGAGGCCTTGACGCTGTGCAAGCATTGCTCAACAATAGCTAAAACATCCCTGTGCTGTCAACACTGTTGTTCATAAATCCAAAATGCAGCACAGTACAAACTGCTATGAAGAAAATTAACTCTATCCAAGCCAAAATATCTATCCCAGTAAAAGTAGATAAATTTTTAAAATCCCTCTGTAAGAAGTCAAGGCTTTGTTAGTTCTCTTGCTCTTAAAAATAGTATGATTCCTCTGCAAAGTGGTCAGCTGCAGGGAGAATCACCTCTGTTCAACTGATACAGTTAATGGTAGAAGTGAGGAATTGCAGCGTTTAGGTTGATCTGATAGGTTTTTGTCCAATAGCTTAAAAAGACAGATTTTTTTTTTTTCCCCATTAAAAAAAACAAAACATGTTGACCGTTTAGAGGGGACTAGTTTGTTTATTATTTCTTCCTCTCCAGGTTTGATCATTCTCCTTGTGACCCAACAGTCACGTTACATGGACCCCCAAATAATGCTCTTGCCTGTGTGATATGCTGCAAAAGATTTTCAACTTCTCAGCAGTACAATGATCATCTTTTATCTAAGGCAAGATCATAAGGATAAGTAACTCGCCTGACTGAATGTAGTAGAGGGTTTTCAAGATGTATAATTATGCACCGATTTTTTTATTTTTTTTTTTCCTTTTAACCCTCTTTCTCTCCCCTCCTTTTTTTTAGTCTTCAACGTAGTTTTTCTTGTTCTGCTGTGTGTCAAACACCTGGTGTATCCTGACAGTACTGCCATTAGATCTGACCATTAGGTTGTATTTTCCAGTGTACTTTTGAGAGGACCATAGTTCTGTCTTGAACCTCCTGTCCCTCTGTTGGTGCTGTTGAAAGGTGTTCCCTTTTTCTGCATCTCCAAAACTACGAAAGATAAAGGCAAGAAGTTAGGGTGAAATAAGTGATGGTAAAGAAAAGCGGCAGAAAGGAAATAGGGGAAAAAAAGGCAACAGAATGAGAAAAGAAACTTGGGTGATTCAGGTGTAACTGTTTTGTCTCTGTTTCCAGTCTCTCTGACAGATGTGTTTGCTGCTACTCACTAGTTAACTTACAGAAGGGAAAAGGGTAATCTAGAATTTGAGTTTTTATTTGAATATAAGCTAATAGTATTTGCTGCTGTTGTTGTTGTTGTTCCCTACCTCCACTCTTTTCCCTTTTTTTTTTTTTGATAATGTGCTC
>NW_009258267.1:16267-45728 GCF_000687185.1 Egretta garzetta
TCTTTCCCTTCTTTTCATAACTTGCCAGTGTAAAACCTCAGTTCAATGACAGATGCTCAGGTGTTACCTTTTGAGTGTATGGTTTTATTTAAGCAGTCTGGCGTTGAATTGGATAATGGTTAGCATTTTCAAAGTTTAGTGTTTTAATAACAAATACTGTTGTGTACCCACCTAGTCTCCAGAAGTTGTGTTAAATTCAGGAGAAGTTTTAGATATTGTGAAAATTTGACTACTTTTAGCTAGTCTCAGTAACTCCTGATGCACAGTCATACCTGATGAGCTTGAAAGATTGCATCATAGTTTGTCCCTCCTCTTTTTTCCACTGCTTCCAAGTATGCTTGTGGTGTGTCCAGGGACATTAGCAGGAGTTACAGACATGTTTTGGAGAAAAACAGTGGCTCTTGCAGCAGGCAAGAAGATGGGATTACTTTGGTGTGGAAGGATGGGGAGATAGATAATCCTAAAATGTTGGAGAAAGCATAAGCATATCATAAAGATTCTTTGAGTGACATAAGAAGGGAGTAAACAAAAATGTCAGAAGCAAAATGAAAGGATTTTTGCTCTGAAGGCAAAGATCTGAAGTTGATGTAGAAGGCAAAGGGGGTGGAAGGAGTAGACTTTGATAAAACTCATGGGCCTGTCGGGCTACTCTGGCTACTCTGAGGAGCAGCATTTTAAGAAGGTAGGGGTTAGCAAGATTAGGGAAGAACAAACACGAGGAAAAGCAGCTGCTTTAGTGACAGAAGGAGCTTTTTCTGAGAGCCTAGCTAAAAGGCACTAGCTAAGAGTTGATGGAGCCCATAGTTCCTGGAGAAGGTTGTTGTTCCAGTGGTGCAAGAAGAGAATGGAGAAGTTGCCAGCGTAGTAGGGGTGAGTAGCTGAGTTTGACAGTGGCAGTTTGGCCAGTCCCTTGTGTCTCACGAGCTGAAGTGCATAGGGGTAGGCTGCAAATAAACATAGGTGTGGCAGCTGACAACCTAAGAGTGAAAATATTACCGCAGAATGGAAAGAGGAATGGAAGGACATGAGGAGAACTGGGACTGGTTTCTTGACTTAATATTTTTCCTAACTAGGTAATTTTCTCTTCCAGTTAAATGAAGATGATGGACATAAAAAAGATCTCCCTCCACAGCATATTCAGTGTTTTGCATGCCCAGACTGCTTCCTCCTTTTCACCAAAAGAGATGAATGCTTGCAGCATATGTCGGGAAAGAACCACTTCCTCCAGGTTTCTAAATTGAGTGGTATGTTGCTACTAAGTGTACTGCTTTTCATTCCTTCTCATAATTGATCCTTATGATATGAAGTGACTTATGTTTTTCTGCTATGTAAAAAAAAGCCTAAGGTTTTTAAGCTTGTTTTTAATGAATTCTTATTTTTCTTTTAAGCTCTTAAATGTGGTACAGTTCTGTAAGAGGAGAGAGGAGATGCTCTGAAATTAATGTTTTTATGTAAAAATTATTCCTCCATCACAATTGCTGTAATGAGAAGCAGACTTTCCTTTATCTGCATGCTGTCTGGTGTCTCATATAAGCTTCGCATCCTCCAGTGACTGTGCAACTGCTGTCCTAAATAAATTTACTTTTAGCATGTTGATGGGGACTCGGACCAAAACACATACATTTCTTTTTCAATTCCAGTTAGACTGGCTGTGATGTTCCTTCCCCTTACTGTAGTGTCTGAAGTCTGCTGGAAGCAATTTTTCTTGTCAGTGTCCTTGGCATTTCTGATGGAAAAGACCTGTGAAAGTTTCTTTTCCATATAATTGCAAATTTAGCCAGCTTAGCTGGAACAGTGCTGCGAGTCTGATGCCTTGCACTGGCTGCATTGCGACCGAAGACTAAAATGCTGGTTATGTTGTGAGCTGGTAACATCCTGAACCATACTTACTAGGTTCCACAGAAGATATCTGTCTGATTGTGGTCTTGAAAACAGGGTTAACGACCACCACAACTGTGCTGGCTTTTTAGCCAGGAAGCTGCCATATCTTAGACAGTGTAGCTTTCAGGATAAGCTTACGTGGTCAAAAGGATTGGTACAGTTATGAAGAGTAGAAATAACTGTATCTTCTACTTCTGTCCTCCCCCAGAGTGGCTGCAGGAAGTGTACAGTAAAGACAAGGCTTTGAAGGAATCTTCCTGCAGGTCAAGTCAGTAACTGCTGTATTCATGGAAGTGACAGTCAGCTGCATGGTTCTGAGTTCTCTTATGTATTGCAAATCTAATGTACTTTTATTCTTAAATCGGTTATTAATTCTGAATGTGCTGACTGTAGATGACTTTAAAATCAGGCTATAGGTTTTAAAAAAGATTACTGGTGAGCTATTGCTTTGAAAAGACTAAAAGCACAAAATAGTGTTTTCTTCTTTAGAGATGGATAGAGCTTAGCTCAGAAGAAAAAAAGGAAGCGTTCCATTTTTTCCTTTGGATTGGTAGGTCTTCATGATTAATATCATCAGCATGGTCTGTAAGATCTGGCAGTGAAGTTAGTTGAAAGGCATAACCTCGAATTACTGCCTGCTGATCATCACATCTTACTAAACAGAAAATTCAAAGAGAATTTGCCTCCTGAGATGCAGAACATTGACATCAATATATAGTTCGTAAGCCATTTCCCACTCTCTTTTCAACAGAATTTTTTTTTATTCTGCTGTACCTAGAGTTGTATGTGGCATATGTACTCGGAAAATTTAAGGACGATTAACACTGAGGATGGGAAAGAGAGAGAGATGGTCAGAGTATATGGGAATTTGTTAAATTAATTGCATACTTTTTTCTTTAATCACACTGTGGCTTTAAACAAAAACGTATGTAGTAAGAGTAGACAGGTGGTGATAGATGGAGGGAAGAAGATCAGTAAGAACCTTCCGAAGAGAGAGACTTGATTTGACCTTGCAGAAGGAGGAAAAGGGAAGTCGAGTCAGTCATGAGTACGAAAAAGCAAGATGCAGACAGATTTAGATATGAGATTGTTACAGAAGTTTAAAAAATTAATGCAGTTTTAATTAAAAGCTTCCATTGCACAATTACTGTGGCTCAAGTGACACATGGTAACTTGCTTTCTGAACCCTGTGACAAACAAGTACAATTGTAACTATGTCATCCGACAGCTGAAATGCTATGAAAGAACTCTTTTAACATGTGTTTGCATGTTCTGTCATTCTGTATTATAGATGAAATGAAGGCTGGCCTTCCTCTACCTTTCCCATCCTATGCAAAGAACCTTCTGATATCTCTGTGCAAAGAGGTTCCCTTCCAAGTGAAGTGTTTATCCTGCTACCAGATACTACGCTCGCACATGGAATTAACGGCTCATTTCAGGTTTGTGAGAGACAGTTGTCTTTATAATGTGAATGTCCATAGATGGATAACAGATAGGCAGGCGTGTTCTTAGTGGTGCTAGTGGATTTCAGGGCATCTGAATGTTGACTTCCTCAGTAAACTATCACAAAACTGTCCCCTTTCCATGTCTTTTACCTCGCCTTACCCCACACAATCCATTGCAGAATGCAATGTATCATTTGTATTACTTTCTCTAACAGAACAACAGAACTTGGTCTCTGTTCCACTATTTCTAAGTTGGCAGTGCTTGATTTCAAAGATATACTGAGTCAACAACATAAGCATCAATCTAAGTGCTAGTTGTGGAAATTAGCATCTAATTCTCTTCAAAGGGCAGAGACTAGATAGGCATTGCATGTTTTTGTTGGCAAGCTTGTAGGTGAGTTAAAGTATACAGAGGACATGATTTCCATGCACTAATTGCTGTAGCTATTAGGTAATATTTCAAAGTACATCTGGAAGTTTAAAAATGTTTCAGGTTATGGTATAACCTCTTTATTTTTTTTAATCCATTTTAGAACACGTTGTCGTAATTCTGGGCCCGTGGCACTGTCCAAGAAGAGCATCTCCCAAGTTGCAGAGATATTTAAAACAAAAGGTCACTGCGAGAACTGCGATAAACTGTTTGCTGATAAGAATCAGATCACCCAGCATAAGCAAACCACTCAACATAATGTTAAAGTTCTTACTACAATGGAAGAGTCCATCTTGATGTTCTGTCATATCAATGGAAAAAATAAAAATCAGTCTCACTTGTGCCATATTGTGGATCGGTCAAGACCACTGCTTAAACGACGTTTAACTTCGAATGAATCTACCAATGAAAGGGGGTCTACTCCTTCGAAACGGAAGAGTGATTTAAAAGAGAAAAACGAAGATCGTATAGCAAACCAAAGTCAGGGTAGTGCTTGCAAAGTAAAAGCCTGGTTTTGTGAATGCCTTCAAAAGTTTTTTACAGAAGAGTCAGTAGAAAAGCACATTTTATCAGCAAATAGGATCTGTCACAAATGTGCTGTGTGTGGAAAGCTTGCTGAAAATTCAAGCATTATCCGCCTGCATATGAGTCGATTCCATGGGGGAGCACACTTGACTAATTTTCTTCTCTGGTGCAGAGCATGCTCTGTAGATCTCAGAGAAGAGGATATTATGGGACATGTGACTGAATCTCATGGTGGACATAGTTACTATTATGAGCAAGAAGCTCTAGAAGATGAACCTATGCCATCCGCTTCTGACGCAGCGTGCATTTCTGCAGGTGAAAGGAAAGACTGCATTCCTAGTCCTATGGAACTCTCCTCTGAAAAAAGTCCTATTCTGGGAAAATGGCAATGTCGCATTTGTGAGGAGATGTTTGAATCTGAAGAGAGTGTTAAACAACATTGCATGTCCTTAGAAAGCCATGCATTTCACAGATATTGCTGTGGCTTATGCAGAAATCACTTTCGGAAAGTAGGAACGCTACAGCGACACTTCCAAGAGCATCATAACCAGGAGATACAGACTAAATACTTCTGTGGCCTTTGTGGTAATCTCTTCTTTGACACAGAAGAAGAATTTCTAAACCATTATAAGCAGATTCACAGTGTGGACTATTCGTTTGTGCCTGAGCAGATGGAAGTATCAATAAAAAATGAGGAGGACTTCCTCCCAGTAGAAAAAGGAGACTGTTTAACCTGTGGTTGCCGGACAACTTACGTCTCCAGAATAAACAGGAGAAACGATTATGTGAATTGTCAGAAAGCCATGCTGAAAAAAGGAAACTTATGGTTTCATTGCTGCTCCTGTTCTGCAACTGCACAAAATTTTGCTGACTTGAACATTCATCTCAACAGTCACACATCAGTGAAACATAAGGAAGAGATGTATGTTGTTAGATGTGCTGCGTGTAACAAAAACTTCAATGATCTTCAGAGCGCACATCAGCACTATCACGTGAAACACTGCTTCTTGCAGAAACCTGATCTATCAAGCCTTGCATCAGAATCGGAAAATGCAGTATTCAAGTTCACAGCAAGTGGGGCTTGTGTGGAGAAAAAACCTCACAAGCTAAAATTTCAGGCATCTCCATCCAAGACTCAGTCAAGACCACAGCTGTCTCCTCTGCAGGGACCAATACCAGGAAAAAAAGAAAGAGAGAACTCGGCACAGCCTGAAGAACCTGGTGAAGGTTTGTCAAATTTATTATTATTTTTTTTTAACATTAGAAAAATATTGTTGCCTTTAACACACTCTGTTTCAATGTAGCATATCATTTCCCTACGTCCAGTCTATAAATCATCTTGGAATTTAATATTTGTTATTTCTCAAAGCTGCATTTTGAATTCTCTGTATTTGAGTTTCCAGAACTGAATAATTTATTGCTATATGCTGCATGCATGAAGTCTTTAAACAAAAAGTAAGCAGATGTGGGGACCCTGGGACTCAAATGTTTAACTTTCAAATTAGTTGACGTCATAATTTGGTGTTAAAAGGACAAGGACAATCAAGGACCCCAAATAGATCTCCAGCTCCTAGAAATGTAAGATCAGTCTCTAATAAACACGCATTCAAGAGAAACTTGCCGCCTTTGTATGTATAAATATTTATGAGCCTGGTAGTGCTTTCTGTGTGGGCAGTCCTATTATAACACCATCTTCTCAGTTTTCTTAGCTTGCCAAAATATAATTTCAGCTGAGAATTTATATTCTCAGTAGGTATTAGGGTTTTTTGCCTTGAGCATGGCAAATATTTTTTTTAAGTTCATGTCACTTCCAGGAACGACATCAAGAATGCTGAAGGTGTACCTTGTGTTCAAAAATTAGAAATGTTTTTAATTATTCATGGTGTCATAATGCTTTTGATTAAAAAGTTGACATTTATATTAGAGATACAGCAAAAAGTATGACTCTAAACATTTTACATACTTTTATGCATGTAAACAATTAAACTTCACAGAGAAGTGCCATAGTAGGGGGTGCACAGTTGAATATTAAATGGACTATTAAAATGTCTCGGTGCAGGACAACAGCTTTCTGTGCCTATCACAAAACTATCCAACTTTACTCCATCGTATAGCTAGATTCCACTTTCTTTTGTCTGATTTGTGTGTTGCTAAATGCTACTTCAGTTGACTTAAAAACAATGCAATCGCCAAATAGGATCATGTTTTGTAACTTCTAGCTTATAGAACAGTTGAATACACAAATGTTCAAAAGCATATCTTAAGTTGATGTATGTTGGTTGACTAGAAAGCCAGGTGAACTTTAAATGCATCCTTTTTATCCCATTGAAGATGGTGAACTTCCTGATCTTGACTACCTGAGAACCATGACTCACATTGTGTTGGTGGATCTGGACAACTGGGGAAGCTTATTCACGCAACTGCCAGCTAACCTGAACCAAGGGACATTTATCTGGGGCTTTCAAGGTAAAAAGTGGTTGAAGGAGGTAGGAAGATAAGGTTAGCAAGTCTACACAAATACTTGAGCAGAGATTCTTTGAATCTGAGAGAATGAAGAACAGGAACAAGCAGCCACTAGGACTTCTTAAGTCACACTGTCACAGGCACCATGTAATAGAAACACTCTTGAAATTTTCTAACTCAGTCTTAACCTCCTCTGCTCTTATTATTCCTTGTAGAATACTGTTCCAGAATTGCTGAACAGTTTAGGAGTCTTTCTGGCTTCCCTTCTGAACTTACTTAGGCTGTGTCATACAAGGTTTTCATAATACTCGGAGGTTATTTTCTTTCTAACTTCCAAGTCCTTGTCATAATGTTCTTTTTCATTCCAAAAGGCATGATTTTACATTCTTATACTTGAATTTTGTTCTGTCTCTGGCTTGCTCTTTAAGGATATCCCTGGTCATCCTGTACATCAATAGGTGTATCTCGCATCTGGAAGATACCAGTAGAGGTACATGGTGATTGATGGAACTCATGTTGTTATGGGTTTGTAAGAAAACTTTTTGCGAAGTCTACCAATAACATCCCTTTAACTTGATACTTTTCCTTACCTGACTATTCTTGAACCAACTTCTTGTCCACCTCATGCTTTTTCTACTGGTTTTCTCTGTACCTGCCTTTATAATTATTTTTTTCTGCGGTACGTTGAATACTTCAGTAAAGTCTAGATAAGGGATAGTTTCAAAATATTTGTTGCCTGAAACATAGGTATCATCTTAACAGACTTGTAGGAATTGTCAGGTGTGTTTTACACTTAGTAAACACCATTGCACTGCACTGCTTTACTTAATGTTATTGATCATCTATTTAGAAGATAATCAAAGACACCCTGAAGGCTGAGAGTGTTCATGCTGCTGAGGTTGGACTGAAAGGCCTGTTGATGCCTGAATCCCTTCTCCCCCATGCCTCCCCCCCCGCCCCTTAAAAATAGTTATTCCAGTTAGCTGATGAAGGCAGAACAAGTATGTCTGTTAATGTATAAAGTACAAGTTCTTCAGTCAGTCAGCTGTGCTCCTGGACCTGTAGTCTAATGTCTGGTTGTTCAGAGTTCTGGGGGTGAACCCTCTGGTCTTCTCTGTCACAGCAGGTTATGCTCCTGAGTTTTGTGTTCTGCTCAGGCATTACTTCTGTATCATCACCTGTATTGTCATTACCTAGCCTTTGGCCTAGGTACAGTAACGGTATTCTTGCGCACATATGTGCACAAAGCCACAGAAAATACTGATTTTGAGGGCTTAGATTATACCTAATGATTCTGGATTTCTATTTCATCTTTGCTGCCTGTCTGCTCCATTTATTTATATTCTCTTTTCTATATGGCTGAACAAATGGTTGTTTGTTCTTACTATCTTCTGTGAGGCTTTGCCCAACTTGACTTCTAAGGCTATTGTGATTTGGGGTTTGGTTGTGGGTTTTAATTGCTAAAGGTTTATTGCTTATTTCTATGATTATTCAATCCACTTAGCCTTGGAATTTTTTTTTCTTTTTCTACAGATAAAAATAAACTACTAGGAATCTGTCTTGAAGAAATGTCAGGCCTCTTTGACATCTAAAGTCCAAAGCTACTCTGTCTCTGGGTTTTATAAACAATTATTTAGTAAAGAGTAATTTTTCCCAGTTCTGTCAAGCTTTCCCCACTTAAGTTCAGACACTTGCTTTCAGTCATACTTTGTACTCTATTTAATTTACTCAAAACTGGTTGTCATTAATTGACCCAAGCTTGATTGTTATGACAGGGTCTTCTGTGCTGTTAGTATTTTCCCAAGGTTAAAATGCCCTGTTTCGATTCAGTAAGAAAAAAGTGATGGACCCAGGAATGTCTGAACTGTACTGCTGTCAGAAATGTCTCTTCTCTGACCTATCTAAGAAAGAGAAATAATCCATAGTACAGTCTTAATGTTGCTAGTCTATTGTTAGGAACCTCTATTAATACGATAATCTTGCTCAAGGGTACTTCTCTGCTAGTTAAGACACTGTGCCCAGGGATGTTCCAAACACAGGCACCTGCTGGCATGGCCCAGGCCATGTCAGTGTCACTCAATTTCTTGCTTCCCAAACCTGGTTGCTACATGCAGGCTGCCTCATGGGAATGGCCCCTGGAGCTTGTGAACCAAAAAACCCATGCCAAAGAGTTAATGGTGATTAAAATGGGCCATATTCATATCAGAGAACACTTTAACAATCAACTGTATTGTTACAGACTGGGAGTGCTAAGGCTGCCAGGCATATCTGGATTTAATATGCCCTCATAATAATGGTTTACAGAGTTATTTGATGCATGCTATTTTTGTTGGTTTACCCTATGAAAATAAAGCGTCCCTGTCTCCTCACTTATTTTTTTTTTCTGCATTCCCCAATTAACATTTCTGGGGTTTTTATTATTATTTTTATATTATACTTTTGCATTATTTCTGTTATTGCTAATACAGCCTTAGCTTTACTCTGAGTTCTTCCATTGTACACGCTCTGTATTGTTTCTGGTTTCAGATATTCAGTTGTCCTTCACCCATTTGTGGTCTAGGTGCGCCAGAGTAAATACAGTTCTGTCATTGTTTTCAGCTGTCCTGTTCAAATGTGTATGTTGGACATTTATGCAGCCAAAAGCCAGGGTTGGTGATTACAAGTCTTTGCCAAATCGCAGTGACCAAGGCTGTCACCAGTGTGCAAATACCATTTTTCTCATGGACAGATACCCCTAAATCGTTTCTGTGTAGTCTGCTACTAAATCTTCGAGCTTTGAGATCATTTTTGATACCCTCTTCTAGCCGTTAAGCTGAAATGGGGTGGGGGGGGAGGGGAACCAAAAAACTGGAGAAATCTACTGAAGATTGCTTCTACTACTTTGTCAGACTGGGGGCAGGCAGGTTGGAATACACAGTCCTCTGTAGCCTGTTTACTTGAGCCTTCCTTTCACGTGTCCTCACATGAAGTGCCATCAATGACTGCTTTCACTTTCCATTCAAAATCCTTTCTTGCATCTAGCCACTCCATCATCTGGCAGATAAAGCAATGTTTTTTTCCTCCACATTGCAGACCCATTATTTCTTAGCAATTGGGAATGTCAAGAAATTCTTATTCACTCCCTTCAAATTGTCCTTCCATTTGTTTGTCTTTTTATGTTGTCACAGTAACTGCAAGCTCCTCTGTTTTTTCCCTTTCTTCTAGAGACACTTGCTACTCCTTTCCTTTCTCTTGCAACCTGTTTCAGCCTGGAATTCTTTTTATCTGTAGCAGGCCTGTTACACAGCTCATCTCTATTACCCAACTATTTTCTCGGTCAGTAACTACATGTTTTAGGATACTGGTGAGAAAATTCCTGCACTTATTTTTTTCGCCAGTTGTAGCCTCACTTTGCTTATCCTTGACTGCATCCAAGTGTTTGTCAGGACTCTGGCATTTGTTTCAGCTGTTGGTCCAGATCTTGGATCTTCTTTTTAAAGAGTTCTGACATGTGATTTGTCAGGCAGTTACAGAGTTTGTTGGAAATAATCTTGAGCATTACGTTAGTACAGGATTCCCTAAGAAAAGCATTTCTGTTACTTGTACCACATTCTCAGAGCTCCTCTGCACGTTAACCATAACTGTGCTTAAAACTGGGAAAAAATACATCCTTGTGTATAAGGACACATGATATCTAGAAGATAAGTTTTTCAGGATTAGAAGAAAAATTCATACAAAATCGAATTAGAGGCTTTGTGTAGGATCAGGCTAGCTACTTTTTTCCTTTTTTGCTTTCTAATCCAAGAACCCTTGTTCTTTTGGGATTTTGGTTATATGCTGATTTTTAGCTTTTGCATTGGTCAAAATAAACCCTGTCTTCAAAGCCAGATTTATCTTTGCTTTTGGCTTCTTGCATTCTTAATTCATGGTGGCATTTCTGTGGGGTTTTTTAAACTTATTTTTTTATGTATTTTTATTCTTCTTCACTGTTTAGGAGGATACAGCAACTGGAAGCCTCCAGTGCAGTGCAAAATTTACAATTATCTTAAAAGGATTGGATGTTTCTTTCTTCATCCACGTTGTGGTACCAGAAGAGAAGCAGCAGACTTCGCTCTCTGTATCCATGTACGTTAGTGAACGCTTTCTTTATTGTTGTGTGTTTCTGTGACCCAGAGAAGAGTGGCAGGTGATATCGGCTATTGATGTTAAGTGCTAATTACAGATGAGATTCTTAAATTCTCTTCATGTGACTTCTGAATCCACTAAAAAGAATGATAAACTGGGTACTGAATTGAGTGGAGACAGCCTGTTGAGAAGTTATTTACTTTTTTTTTTTTCTTTCCATAGGAATAAAAGTTAGCCCAAATAAGACATCAGTCTGTTGTGGAGGGGAAGGGGGCTGGTTAGGGAATGAAGAACAAAACCCCACAATTCTTACAGTTTCTAATTTGGAGAGAAACATAACTCCTGTCTCTCCAAGTAGCCATTGTTAAGATGGAGTTAGATGGAGTTAGATGGGTGCCAGTTTCAGAGACCCTGTTGGGCTGACAGAGCAGTGTCTCTGTTCAGTAGATCTAGGGCTTTGTCTGGGGTGGGAGAAGTGCAGATGAAAGACAGGAATTTGAGATGCCATGGGGACTCATGTTCTTAATATAGTGTTTTATCAGTTAGATAAAACTACTTGAGAATCTAACGTTCCTAATACAGTGTTTTATCAGTTAGATAAAACTACTTGAGAATCTAATCTAACCAATAAAGCACTATATTAGGAACATAAAACTACTTGAAAATCTAATTATTTGATATAAGCATGTTTTGCAACAGTGTTTGTATGTTACATTACACTTTTTTTATGATTCTTAAAATGCACTGCACAGATTACTTGTTTTATGTAGAGATGGTTCTGAAATGCTGATTTTTAGGAATTTGTTCTGTATTCCATCTGTACTGTTCTGGTAGCCATTTCCATTATCTATTGTCATATGTATAGAATAAACGTAGTATCAAACTGTTGAAATAATATCTTTCACAGTGGCCTAACATGCATCAGACCATAAAAGCAGAGGTGAGTTGCTGTAGAAGGCTTTCCTATGAAACTCTGTCATACAAAAAGCTAGCCAAACCCCACGAGATAGAAACATGATCTCAGTTCAGCACAAAATTCCCTACAGGCTGGTCGTCTGGATGAGCACCTGCCCAAGCAAATTCCTTTCACTGTACTTTCTGGAGACAAAAGCTTCCTGGAACTGGAAGCTCAATTTAAGATGACACAGCGATCAGCTCGCATCCTAAATCCTCACCACATTGAAGGAGACATGATGTGTGCCTTGCTAAACAGCATTTCA
Source organism: Egretta garzetta (assembly GCF_000687185.1). Lineage (NCBI taxonomy): Eukaryota > Metazoa > Chordata > Aves > Pelecaniformes > Ardeidae > Egretta > Egretta garzetta. Next base: position 28,336 of record NW_009258267.1, read on the forward strand.
GATACCGCAAAAGGTAGAAAGTAAACGTTAAATGCAGTCTTTCCAGAATACCAGTAGGTCTTTCCAATAAAAGAATTGAATGTTCGTGCTGGTAACACAAGCTGTTGTTTGATGCTTCTTGTATTGTGCTGGTATTTCAATGAAATATAGATCGGGAAATCGATTTGCTTGGGGCAAGCTTTGAAACCAGACTTAATCAAGCATTTTTATTCAACATAACAAACTCTGTCCTCCCTATATTCTTTATTATAGCAGAAGACAAACCGTTGTTTCATTCCAAAAACTCCTTTCTAGTTAAAGAGAAGCTGTTTGGAGCACTCTTGTGTGCATAGTTGTCAATTTGTACTCAAATCTGCTTTGCTTTGGGTCTGAAACAAATGTGACCCTGCTAAAGCACCATTATTTCCCAAAATATCTCTGCCTATTTTAACTCTGATCATCCTCCTGCCCACTTCCAGTCGCTTAGTATTTGTCTTCACTGGCACATGGCTCACACATCTGTTTGGAGGAAAAAGACCCGTGACAGCTTTTAAGTTCTCTAGAATGCCATATTCTAGTTAATGGCATGCTAAAATGATCACAGTTTTTATATAGGATAATCAAAGAGGTTTAAGCCAGCTCATTTTCGTGCAAAGGATACTGGGGCTGAGATTTAATACTTCTCAATATTTTAAAATATCTTGAAGTAAAGATTTCCTAGAGGACCTGACATTTCTCTGTAGATGTGTTATTGCTTTTCCTGCCTTGTTGTGGTTTTGGGGCTTGTAAATCGAGTGCATATTACAGAAAGTTGTTTCTGAATTAGCTCCAAACTGTTTTCAGAAAAAGATACTGCTAGTTTTGATGTAGGTATTCAAGAGCTATCACATGGTCTTTCCTTGATGAAAGGAAAAAGAAAGATAGGATAATTAAATGGTTTCCTGAAAAAACAGTGGGCTGGAATTGATTTATGTTCTTCTGATACAGAAAAGGTGCTCATAGAGTTTTCTGGCCACCCCAGGCATTTGCCAGTCTAGATTTTTCAGGTGGATTATGGAGCTGTGATTCCCACCTAGAAGCGGCCATACCAGTAAAATTTCTTGGCATAGTTAATTACAGAACTGTCACTTTCGCTAGTGCAGTTATTTTTCCTCAAGGGGGAAGATGACTTTTCTCCAGTTATCCATAAAGCTGTATGTTGAATCATTGCATTCCTACTACAAATGTTTTCTTTGTAGAGCATATTGAAATTCCTAGATTGATAGATCCCTTCTAATGTAATTATAGCTATAACTCTGTATTAATGTGGGAAGCTGCTTTTGCTTCGGGAGCTTTGCATATCTTTAGGAGGAAGAGTTGGAAGAGAGCTGTAACTTGCAAGCAGTCAATTTAGCTGTAAGTCAATTTGTCTGTAGGGGCTTCCTTTCTTGTACAGTTTGTTGTGCAGCTTAACAATATAAGGTGGTGAGGGGAGGGGAATGACTGTTTTGCTATGTAAAGGTACTCGCCTCCCTGCCTGGGTAGGTTTGCCTAGTACAGCTTTATTCACTGGGGTATTCTGGCTTAGAGGTGATGACTTTGATCTAACCATTTTCTGGCTATAAATTATACTATTTTTTTATATTGGTCTTGCTTTCTGAAGTTTCCTAATCTAATCCTTCTTTCAATGTCCTTTACCGCATTAATATTTAGTTTACTCATATGGTAATGGGTATTATTGAGTGGCCCCAAACCTCAACTTGCTGGCTGGCTGATCATTGTGCATCCCACCTAAGTTATGCTTGTGGCCATTATAAAAAAAGAAAAAGGAAAAAAAACCAAAACAAAACAAAAAAACCCAAACTTTGAGCAGGAAAGTGATGGAATCACACATGACTCCTTTGGCTGTCGGTGTTCCCTGGCAAATTTGTAAGGAATAGAAGTGTCTTGAGCCATCCTGGGTCCCTGTCTCTAGTCCATCAGCTGTGGTGGGGGACCCAGATAGCAAGAGCTGCCTTTGTATCCTGTTCCTGTATTAAAACAGGACATTGGAAAATTCAGTTTTGATAAAAGGCCTATGTTTCCTGCATAGTGAGATGTCATTACCAAGAGGCTATAAAGTGTTTTTTAGCAAAATAAAGCCACTGCAGAGTACGCACTTCACTGTGTGGCTCAGCATCATCATCAAGTGTTTGCAAGTCTTAGTGTGGTAAGACCAGTATCAGAAGGCTGAGATGGAAAGTCGTGCAATATATCATAGGCTGGTATAACCTGTTTTCCTGTTACAGAAATGGCAGCTGAATATAAGGAAATATGAACAAGAATTGCTTGCTTTGTGACTTTCTCAAGCCTTATGGCTATTATTCTGGAGGGAGAAAAAAGTGAGAAAGTTACTACAGAGAATTGTGAAAAATATGACAGTTGTTGGTATTGGATGAGCTTCAGAATGAAAAAGCTATTTCCCTGAATCGCCTTCACAGAGCTATCATTAGCTTGTGAGCAGCTGGCTGGTGTTTGGATTGTGGCAATCTCTGACAGTTGCACCTTGTGAACCATTTTACCATGTTAGCAGAACTGCTTGGGACCTGTGGTGTGTGCATTCATTTACAAATAAATAAATAAATATAAAAGTTCCTGCATATGTTGCAATAGGATATCAACTGTATGTTACCTTAGGAGACTATTGGCTGTAGTGGATGCATGAATTTCCTTTGAGGTATGAAAGACATTTGTTCTTATTTGCTCTCTTCTGCTGCTAAATCTGAGTTCGTAAATGCAGAAGGTTTTGTTTTGTTTTTTTTCTTTTATGCTGTAGGCACAACACCGGATCAGAATTTCAAACCACTCTATTAATGTGCATGAGAAGAGTAGAAGAGTTTTCAATGCCTCCCTTTGTAATTCCTTTGCAAAGGAAAGTTTGTAGCACGCAGAAAAACATCATTCCCTTGTCTCTGTCTTGACTCTTGGTATCTAGTCATGACAGTACTGCTGCAGCTTATAGTTTTAATGAGTGCTGGACAATGTTGAGGGCAAAGCTGATGGTAGGTTAGGGGTGATCGTACTGATCCTGACACTGGCAGGGATGCCAACTTCTTGGTTGACAAAAGTGATTTTTGTGTAAGTTGATGGCTTTAGCTTAACTCTATTTCTCACAGTCATATTCAAATGTGATTCTTCATGGACTGAGCAATTAAGTAAAACAAACTTTTTTTTTTAATTAAGAGGACCAAATATTTTTTTGAGTATTTCTTCACCTTTCTACCTTGTCTTTCAAATAGCCACTGCACCTCTTTCACTGACCCATAAGGTTCATTTCCACTGTGGTCAAGTGGAGTTGTCAGCCTGAATCTTCAATATGCTATTATTGCCTGAAGTGTTTAAATACTACTGAGTGCAGATTCTGTGAGGGTTTATATTTGGAAGAGCAGGATTTCAGTTCATTTTGATGAACGCTGCTAAGCTTCCTAGCTCTCACTATTCCAAAAAGCTTTTGGTTTGCATATAGCCAACAAAAGAATTTAAGAGTGAAGAATTAATTCACAGAAGACATGGAGGATAATTGCTTGCCTTCTCAGTAGTCAGGTTTTTGTGGGTGTTGAGGACTAATATGAATACCACATCTGACCCGAGTCTCTGCTTTTTCTGAATCTCCAGTTAACACAAACTGCAAATGACTAAAGATAGGTCACAGCCTCCAGCCCCCACTGTCCAAAGAGACTGAGTGTGAAGGGCATGAGCACCTGCAGCATGATGCACCATGGATAAATGATAGTTACTCTAGTAAGCACCTATTCCTTTATTTACCCTGCTACAGTAGTCGCCACAGCCTATTGCAGTAGGGAGTGATAAGAAAGTCACCCTTGAGTTGTAACCTTGTGTTTAGCTACAACAGGAAGTTATTACCGGCTTTGGTATGTCAGTGGCATCTCTTGTGTGCATCTTTGAATGTATGTATATGCCTTAGGGAGAAAGCAATATATTAAGACCTATAATAATGAGTCTGAACAAGAATTGTAGCCAAGTGGATAAACTGGGAAGACCTCACCACTCAGATCATACAAAAAATTCCTCAAGGTTTTGTTTAATCTGGTTGTGAATTTTAGAGAGGTACCTAAGATGCAGGTTAAACAAAAGACTGAGAAATCATCATGGTATTGGCCACAGTTTCCAAAAAATGCAATTGGAGGAGGGTGGGGAATTGAGACCTTTATTTTTCAGTCATGCTACGCTTGAATGAACAGGTGAATGTGCATCTGTAGGGAGAGATACATAGAGTGAAGCTTTAGTTTGCATGGAAGAAGAGAGATCTTGTCTGTCTGTTAACCCTCAGCAGGGCGTAGCTGTACTTGCACTTACAGGGGATGTTACCTTAATGAAGAAACAGAGATTAGAGCAGTAACTATTGGGGAGGAGCATGTGGGGAGGATCCTTCAGAGACATACTAAAGAAGGAATAAAGGAAAGTATTCTGGAAGCAAAGGAACAGTATTTTAAAGGCAGCATAATCATACATACTGAACGTGATTCCTAACAAAGGTAAGGATGGGGTAATGATCTCAAGTTTTTGGCTAAGAATTTACTAGGATCCTGAATGAGGTAACATTAATGGTATCCTTAAGGTAAGTTAGCACTAAAACTTCAGACATCAACTGTAAAAGGAAAAGAGTCAGTGGTTGGAGAGACAGTAAGTTAAGTGTGATACTAATGTCACCATACACTGGGATAGGAAAGAGGCAGATGAGATTGGGAGTTACTGAAAAGACTAAGAGAAGGAGCATTGTAGGAGAGAACTGGAGGCAGGGTGCGAGACTGCAAAATGTGTGAAGTAGTCAAGAGGTGCATTAAGAAGTTGTGCAGCAAGGGAGGAGGACTAAGGCCAGGTAAGGGAAATTGAGTCTCTGGTGAGACAGGAATGGGTAAACCTGATGGAAATTACTAAGGGGATAATGGTTACTAGGGAGGATGTAAGAGAAGAGGGTCAGATATAGGTGGGGAATTATGCTGAGCCATGTGGGCAGCTAATCCAAATTTAAGCTGTGGTGCTTTGATGTCAGGACGGTGGGTGGCGCTTGCATTCTGGGAAAGTTTACCAGTGTCTTTCCAGAATAGGTTTCTGAGAGATTAACAAAATGTCAAAAAATCACTGTATTTGCTCCCATCTGTAGGGTTAATCTTTCTGATCTCCGAGCTCTATATTCATCCAGAATTTGCTTTCCTGTTTTTTTTTTTTTTTTTTTTGTTCTTCCAGCAGGGATTTGGCAATATGTGAGGACAATAGTGAGCAGTAGGATTTCTTTTGAGACAATAGGTACAGTCAGAGTTTCTTAGCTGTTGTTTATTTAACAAAATGTACTAGAGAAGAGGCCATATCTTGAGATCTGTTGGCTGAGAAACTGGGCAATTGCTTTTCCTCTGACCCCAAAGGAGTTGGGAGCTACAGAATATGCTAAGCATTTTAGTAAGAGAGACAGGACATGCCTGATTTCTTCAAGTTAAACGTTCTTATTTACTCTTCATCATCACAAGATACCAGCAGTACCAGGAGTATATGCTGATGAAGTGTGGGCTGGACGAGCAAACTGTGAGGTGAATTGAAAATTGGCTGAATGGCCCCACCCAGAACATGGTGATCAGTGGCATGAAGTCCAATTGGAGGCCAGTAACCAGCAGCGTACCCTAGGGCTCAGTAGTGGGTTGGGTCCTGTTTAACGTCTTCATTAATGACCTAGATGCTGGGGCAGCTGGTTTGCTGATGACACAACACTGGGCGTGGCAGCTGATACACCAGAGGGTTGTGCTGCCATCCAGAGGAACTTTGACAGGGCAGAAATGAGCTGTCAAGAATCTCATCAAGTTCAACAAGGAGAAGGGCAAAGTCCTGCACCTGGGGGGGAACAATCCCCAGCACCAATTTATGCTGACCAGGGGTCCACCAGCTGGAAAACAGCTTTGCAGAAAAGGACCTGGGGGTCCTGGTAAGCACCAAGTTGACCAGAAGCCAGCAATGTGCTGTCATGCCTTAAGGTGGCCAACAGTACCCTGGGCTGCATTAGGGGGACTGTTGCCAGCAGGCTGAGGGAGGTGGTCCTTTCCCTCCACTCGTCACTGGTAAGTCCATAACTGTCAAGTTCTGAGCATCCCAGTACAGTATCTTTTTAGTGATATGCAAAAGCCATCTGGGCATAATCCTGATCTCTTCTGACTTGAAAATGCATCTGTTCAAACAGTTGGCCTTTCCTTCTCTTTAGTTGACAAGTGATGAGTTCCACACTAATAGTTCTTGCTGTCTAGCCCCTAAAGGAAGCTGAATTCTTGCCCCCCACCCCCTTATTTGTTAGAGCATTTCTGCCTTGGATTTTTGCCTGCAGATGACTTTTCTGATTGTTACAGTTTTATTCCTGATTCCCATAGAGCCATATTAGAACATCTTAAAATTCTCATCTTTACTGCTTTTGTGCCTTTAGTCTTTGGGGAGGGCAGGGTTAGGGGGAAACACTGAGGACAAGCATAACCATGGGGTTTTTTTGAAAACTAAAGTCTCAGTGTAATTTGAGATACTGACAAGCTTTTGCATGAAAAGCTCCTAAATAAAATTTGGCTCTTTGTTAGCTTCTTGATAGGTTAACTCGCACCAGCTCAAAGACTTCAGAGAATCCAGCAACTGCCTTCATGGGAAATTGAATGTACATTAATACAGTTAGGTAGAGGGGAGGGAAGTCTTGCAAATAATGACCAGTGAAGGCAGAGTGTAGCTCATGAGACTCTTAACATGCTGCATAACCATGTTTGACTCCGAGCTGGTTCCCACCTCCGACCCCAAACGAATTATTTTCAAGTTTCATGGTTTCTGGCAATGGAATGGGGCGTTTCTTCAACTATGCTTTAAGCAAGCCTGTTCTCTGATGTTATAACTATCAAGTAGTATTTAGTTATTGTGTATCAGGTGCAGTGATACATCATGGGGCAGGCAGCTTGTTCTAAAGCATTTAAATGCTTTGCATGCCAGTTTGCATATACCTCTGTTCCAATATGAATGCGTACCCCATGGTGTAATTAAGGCGGTGTGACTAACAAAACATTTCAGCAAGATGAGGCCTGCATTAATGAACATAAGATGAATCCTAAACTTTTTCTTAATGAACTAAAATAATAATTCTGTCTACAAATCCTGGTTTAGCATTCATAACTGCCCTAATTGACAGTAAAGTCAACTTAGCTGTTGATCGGCTGTATTCTGAAAAATGAGTGCCAAGTTAGCCTGTTGCCTGTGTTGAGGAAGCCAGGACTAAGCAGGAAAGTCCTGTCCTCTAACAGCGTGTCAGTGGGTTGCCATCATGGCTGCTTCTGGGGGAAATGGTAACTGACTCTAACCAGCTCCAGGAAAGTTGACTTCTTTAGATCATATCTGAAAGAAACTGCTGAATTTCTGAGGACTCCAATCCTCTGCTGTTTAACCATCTATGCAAGATGCCAATCAGAAGAATATTGCCTTTCCTGTTTGCCAGCGTCTTCTGTCAAGTTGCCTAAAAAAACCCCACAAACCTTCAGGAAAGTGCTCTTAATGCATTTTTATTTGAAATGGAAGAAAAGCAGACGCTCCCTTGTATTATTCCATGTTGCTTACTGCTCTCAAGATCTCAATTCTTCCATTATACTTATGCCAATAAGTTAGGGAGTGATCGCTTCAACTGTTAACACCTCTAACAGGCACAAAAATGTTTAGAGCAGTCTGAGCTGTCTTCTGGGCTGGAAGATTAAAAGGATAATTAATAAGGGAAAAGCCACTTGTGCAAAGCCTTTTCTTTCCACTTTTTTTTCCTCCCTTTCATAAGTGATGGTAATGACATTTGTTTGGGTTGTGTGGGTTTTTCTTTCTTTTGCTTTGGAAGATGATGTAAAAAATATTCTCTCTTCTGCCCAGAGATAGTAGGCAGCTCCAAAAAGGACTCTTAGTTAGTCTGCCAAGTGACTGGAGTAAGACCATTTTAACTGCAGTGTACATCCAGCTATTTCTGGCATTTCACGGGCTCCTGATCTGTTTGATACCAGCTGTCGGAGTCTGTATTCCTGGAATTAGGAAAGTGAGCAACATTGTTGTTCAAATAAGGTGTATGTGTCAGAGGTTTGAAAACAAATCTTAGGAAGTGTTACCTGTCTCTTTGAATACATAACTCGGGTCATTTAAAATGCTGGAAGTCACACAGTCAGTGTGACTAGATGTCCATATCGGAATGTTCTTTGCCAGAAATGTAATCAGAAGTAGACTGGTGTACTAACAAATGTGATGACTTTAAGGGAAGTGCTTCTGTTGATATGACCGTAGGAGACCTAGTTGATTGCAAATACTATAAGACCTCATTACAGAGACCATCTCCCAAAATAGCAATAGCCTGTAGCAGGGGAATAAATACATAATGTGACTCATTGACTTGTTCATGTTTTTTAACCTGTAGTTTACTGAGACTGTTTAAAACAAATGGGGAAAAAAAACCAAAACCAAATACCTTAGGTATACCAATCCCTACTAGACACTTCAAAATAGAGCTATCATTCTGGAGCTGGAAACCAGAAAAGGATTATTTAGAAAGGGAAAAATGGTGGAGTTTTGGCTGGGCTTGGCTATGATGAGTTAGCAGATTAAATGTAAAATGTATTGACTTTTTTCTTCTGTGAGACTCAAACAACATCTGCTGAACTGCGCTGCTCGGTTGAGTTATAGCACTCCGTTGTTCAAGTGGAGTGTTTAGGCAACAAAATACAGCTAAGATCACGTGTAGGCATAGACGTGCTACAGTGCTTCCTCCCATAATTAAATCCTTGATACATTTTGTAGAAAGCGAGTAATGTCTTTTTTTAGTAACTGAGTATTACAAAAAAGAAAATGCAGTAGACGCTAACAGTAGCTTCTGCATCTATTACTTCTTGTTACCACTTTAAAATACTATATAAAATTGAAACAGTCTGCCTCTAGATTTTGGGGAGAAAGGGAAGAAGGTAGCTGCAAAATAACTGTCTCTTGAGTTACTGTCTCTTGATTTTCAGATCATAACAAGTGTATTTCCTCAAATCCAACCTACAGTCTTGTTACAGGAAGAGAGATGCAAGAGGGGACTGTTAACTTTTTTTATTAGAAGCAATGTGTAATCTATGTTTCATTTGTGCATTTAAGGCTCAGATAGCGAAGAGGATGAAGATATCAAGCTAACGGTGAAGAAGAGCTTAGAAGAAAAAACAAAACAGGAAGGTCAGTTAACTTTTACTTTTCCGTGTTCAGGAGTGCTATTAATTATGGAAGATACAGAAACAGTTTTATGGCAAATGACCTCTTAGGAATACTCTGTAAAATATGCTGGGCAATTGTGAGTAGTTAAGAACACTGTCATGAGTTATAAATAAAAAATAATTTCTTAACCTGAAAAGTATGCCAGCAGATTCAAAATCTATTTCATTGGTGCACCATGGGATATTGTGCAATTAAGACTTGACTGAGCTCACTTTGTACCAGTTTAATATGACTGTGTTGACTCAGAGTAGAACTACTGACTAAATAGTTGAACTTCTGAATAAATAGTTCAAAATTAGGTATTATATCTCAGCCAAGCACTCTGGTCTCCAAAAAGAGCTATAGGTTTATGCACAAATTTGAATCAGCAGTACAGCTGTCTGCTCACATCATATCTTACCTTATTTGAAATTGTTTTCATCCTTTTGCTGTTGTGCTTAGTGGTGGTGTTTGTACAAAGTAGTCATTAATTTTTGGTGACAGACTACAGTGCACTTTGAAAATCATTTATTGTTTAAAGGCTTGACTCTGCCCTTCCACCCAATGGAAATAAAACTAACTAAAAAAATCAATAAATAATTACTTGTACAAGGTCCGTGATAAAACCGATAACTGAATCTTACATTCCCAGAATTTATTCAGTTATGAAGTTATCAACTGTTACCAAGTATTGTTATTAAATGTCAAACATATTCATCTACAGTACTGAAAGTCTGCTGCGCTCAGGTCCCCCGGCACCTGGTATTGCCATTGGGGATAGCGGTGGCATTTGGTGCATACAGGAGGTCCCAGCTCTGATGCTGCAGCGCCAAAGGCACCTGAACTTATGAATCAGCCTGGCTTCAGCTGTGTTTGCAGGCTGTCTTGCGTGCCTAATGGCAGTTCTGCCATGGGGTAAGAGGGAGTGAGGCAGCAAAATCAACCCCAGAAAGGGGTAAAAAGGAAAAAGCCCGAGCAACTGCTGGAAGAGGAGAAAGCAAAAAGCAAGCGTAGGAGGAGCAAGCTTTAGCAGTTCCAGGGAATAGAGGACAATCTAGGTATCACTGTGGAGCCAGCTGAATGCCATTAGGAACAGAGTCACAGTTTGGACCTTATTCTTGCATGTGCTTAGTGGCTAATTGACAACATATTTTAATGCAAGCAGTTGTCTGCAAATGGCTTTCTGCTTTACTTTGGTTTCAAATACCTTTTTTGTTTCTGTGACCATGTAATGTTTTCCTTCCAGAAACTAACTTTTCTATCAGTATTACCGGATATTACAGTAAGGTCCAGGTGAATGAGAGCATTCATTGATACTGTTTGTGTTCCAGATCTAGGCCTTGCATAAAACAGCCCAACAATGAAGTTTTAAAATCTGTTATACTATATATAAATTATTCGGTTTCCTTTGTCCTAAGAACAGACAGCTGTTTTTATAGGACATGCTTGTGTCCTCCTAAAGCAGAAGATGAGTATTTCAAGGACAGCATGTCTGAAAGCTGATTTAATTTTTCCAACTATACCATTGGAATTAATATTTACTGTACATATAAACCTTGTCTAAGTAACGATATTTAATTCACTGACACCAAGCCTGTAGTGCCCAAAATTACTTAAATGTAATGCAGAAATGGAGTTTCTTTTTTGGTTATTATGAAAGGTGTTTAAGAAGGGTTGTTGCCAAGTCAGATGAGTGCAATGCGCTCTTTCCTTCCCTGCCATCAGAAATATTACAGCCCTGATCTAGACTATTCTTACTGCTGATACGACTTTTTCTCTGCTTATGTCTGGCCTTCCTAGTAAGAGGGACAACAGTGGTGCCAAGTAAGAATGTAGATACGGGAATATCTATTCATAAGGAACTAGAATGAAAATACTGAAACCTCTCTGCTTGTTTTGTGTGTCTGTCTTTTTTTTTTAGCTTTACTTTATTTATTTTTCTTGGCACATACTAATGTGGGGTTGGGTTCTAATCTTGGTATTAGTTTGACCAGTAAATGTGTAGTTGCGTTATACTCTTAAACTAATATTTGGGCTGCCCCTAGTTAATACAGTGGAAGGTTGAAGAGGTTGTTACTTATTTTGAAGTGTTGAAAAGATGGCATAAGACAGAAGGAGGGGAAAATACTTTCATTCTGTTTCTCTGCCTTTTTTCGCAGTCTATTGGCATTGCCCACAGAAGTAATTTTTTGCTTTATGTAGTAATATTAATGTAGCTGTGCTTATGACTAGTTGTCAACCATAGTTTGAGATTATAATTGGGTTTTTTTTTTATTTATACAGAGCAAGATGCAGAATTGGAAGAAGCTATCAAGAGAAGCCTTGAGGAAATGTAAATGAAGATGCTTCAGTACAATAACACCGTGTCATCAGAGCTGCTCACAAAAATGGAAGCTTATTCATCTATTTACAAAGTTTCAGAAATACCACTTCAAAAACACGTCTGTATCTTGAATTGTTAGATTTATAATCCAACGTCCTCTGTCATGCTGATGAACAGCTGGAGTTTATGGATATCTGCTGCAATATATTGTCTATGATAAAAATAAATTTTTAAGCCTTTGCATATTCTGTTTCTAATGGGTGATGACTCAGTCTCTCCAGTCTAGCTGTATAAGTTGTTGCCTAATTAGTAGGCTGGTCTTACTAGGTATTTTGGGGTTTTTAGTTGCTGTTTGGGTTTTTTAAATTGGTTCTTGTATTTAATTTTTCTGTCACAATGTCATTGTCTTTATTTACGTTTTCATGTGGTCTTTGCAACAGATAAAAAAGTAAACTTAATTTTTCTCAGATTTGCTTAGCTAATCTTGTTATAAAGAGAAGCTTAGATCCCAGGTTTGTAAATCGAACATGTGGCTTAACTCTTGCCTGTGGCCAGTCTCACCTCATAGACCATAATTTTGTCTGCATCCGGTTTGTCATCAATGTCAGAATCAGGACCACAGGCTGTACAGTTAGCTTGTTAGCTTTATTTTTATAAATGTGTGTGTTTTTCAATAATAGCGTGGTAGAGTGTTGGATTTGATGGCTTAAAGTTTGACGGGTTTGGTTCCTCTCCTTGACCTGAGGCTGGAACAATTTTTTAAGAGAACAGAAGCTAAATAAACTTTCTGTTTGGAATAGATGTGAGAGAATTTAAGCTGTATCATTCCTGTATACTATTGTCTTTGCTCCCTTCTGTTCACGAAGAGGTGGCCTTGGATAAATGAATGTAAATGTGTTAATTATTTTTGTACTGTTCTTATTTTAAGGTGACCGATTATTTCTGTGTTTAAAATTGTTATCTATACCACCTTTCTCAGTTCTTTTGTTTAAAAATACCTATGCAAGCTGTCCAGCTTTACCAGCCTATTATAATTCAGTTAATGATTGCTGTCAATCAGTAAGAAATCTCAATGTAATAAAATGCCAGCTTGATTTTTTTATTATTATTTTTTAGCCTATGAGTTTGCTTCTAACTGCTGTAATACTTTCACTCTACAGCTGTGTGTCATCGTGGTTAGAAAAGCCAAATCAGTTCCAGAATTTTTCACACAGAGTTCTTCTAATAAAGGGTGGAATGAGACAGAAAACAATTTTCATTCTCAGAAACATCTCAGTCCAAGTTATAGAGGCTTTTGGGCAGGTTTTTTTTCAGTGCAGACCCTAAAGCTGCAAATTCCTTTCACATGAAAAGATGTTTGAGAAAGTTCTTTGCTTGACTCAACAAATGCTTAAAACCTGGGTAGATGGTCTTCTCCAGAGTCTGTTATGTTAGATTTTGATCATATGATTTGTTCCTCATAGCATTTTATTCTGTCATAAATGTAAAGTTTGCTTGTACCTGATGGGCCATGACTTAATCGGTTGCATTAAAAAAAAAAAAAAAAAGCCATGTGTGCACATACATTCTCTATACTTGGAGCTCCAGTTATTAAACACACATTGTATTGGCCTCTTCACCTGCTTGCCAAAACAAGTAGCAAATCCCAACCACTGGTGCTACGGCTTTTATAAAATGGCTAAATAGAGTTCTAGTCTCTGTATTCTTTTCATGCTACAAGTAATCTCCAGAGTTACCGACATCTTGAAATTGGTCCTCGTTTTATTTGGTCTCCTTGAGGTTCTCTTAACACTGTGAATTTTTTCTTTGCAAAATTTTCTGCCATCACAGGCTTGTGATACTTCTGTTTCCAGAAGAGCAGAGAAAATGGGATTCTTAAAACGCTGCGTGTACAAACATGTGACATGTTACTCATCAACATCTCGTGGTACTGCGCCTGTCCTTCAGCTGGGAAAGGCCTCTTGTAAATGGTGTGTTTCAGAATTTAATGTTTCTGGCTGGGGAGTCTTGTTTAACTGGCCGAAATTTTTGAGGTTTGCCCTGCATATGCTGAGAGATCTGTCTGCATTACAAGCACAACTCATCAGTTAAAAGGAGCTTGCCCAGCATCCTTTATGTTTGTACTGGAAGTGGTTTGTCCTGCCTTTTTAAGAGAATTTGCTTTTGTGGTGGTACTTGAGTTCACCTTTCATTACTCTGAAGTAATCCTCTGGTGCTTTTTTGTATTTAATGAGGAAAAAGTCTAATCTCTACCTGGTTACCACCAGCTGTTCATTTTAATGCTCTTAATTTTTGTATGGTCCGTGCGTAAGTTTTACAAAACTGAAATTGTGACAAGTTGAGATTGGTGCAAGGCTCATATCTCTCTTGGTGCTTTCTGTGCCATATTCTTTCATACCAAACAAAATCCCTCTTTTGGTCATATTCAGAGACAAGATGAGATGCCAAATACATCAGAGTAACTGTTAGGAAAGTTGCTGGAGCAGTAAAACATCATGCCTGCCTGATTGTTTCTGTAGTTTAATAATTTATTTTTTTTTTAAATTGAGATTAGCTTACTGTAAGCTACTTGCTTTGTATGTGCATTTGGGTGCAGGGTTAATTTTCTTACCTCTTCAAGGTACGCAGAAATGACCACTGCTGTTCCTATAGCGGTCACAGAATGCAAACCTTTACCAAATCTTTACCAAATATGGTGAAGTTTATAGAGGTATGAAGTTATGCTCTTTTCTTTCTTAAAAGGAAAGTGTTCTATCATCTGCTTGTGCTGCCCTAGCAATGTTTACAATGACTGCTGTAAATTGGAAGGAGGTGAGGAAAACAGATGACGAATTGTTTCAAAATTAATTTAGAAAAATTGGCTGATGTTGGCACAAAGATACTTTCTGGCAATTCTTTTCAGCTAAGTAGCTTTATTAAAGTCTGCATCTGCGTATTTCTTCGATGCTTCTAAACCTCCTCAAGTTTCCTGTAGAAATTCTTAAGTGGTTTAGAGCTCAGCCATAACAGTCTGGGTCAAATAATAGGGTCTGAGATACTATAAAAGTGGATGTAAACAAGTCAGAAAACTTGTGACAAGTACACGCAAAGTGTGCCCTCGGATGGCAAAGCTCTGTGTGCATGGAAATTTAATGTAAACCTACTTTTGTAAATCTGTGCAAGGTCACTTTCACTGACTGCAGTATCCTAACTTCTGGGAGCCCTTGTGTTTGGTTTTTTGCTCAGAGCTCCATTGACAATTGGCCAAGCATCTGCAGCTGTACAGAATTTGCTGGCTCATTTACTAGGCAATTTTCCTTTCCTTGAGAATGAATTGCTGTGTGCCCCGAAATGGTCATACCAGCTTTCAGATTGCTTCTGAGATAGAGGACTTCCTTCAGACTTCTGACAGGCTCGGGACCTCAGGGCTTGCCTACGCAGTAACACGACTGCGACGTGTGTAGGCAATCCCAGGGCTAGCTTCAGTTAGCGCTGGTGACAATTGCAGTAAAGGCACAGTAGCACAGGCTTGGCGGGTGCTGAGTGAGGGGTCAGGCTCTGTGATAGCAGGTACGTCTTTTGATTGAAAACGTATCCTAAAAACTCACGTTGGCCCATTTTTCCTGCTCTTAGGGTTGCTGGGGAGACTGCAAGCTGGCGTCGGTTGGCTGGGCCAAGCCATGGTTGCATCCTTCTGCTACATACAGGAACTGTTGTGTTTCCGTAATGCCTGCATATGAAGAAGGTTCTTCAGATGAAGTTCCTGTAGGTAAAGGGAGGAAAATAATCTAGCATGGCATTTTGTGGGTGTGGACTCTCTCTTTGATCCTATTCCGTGACAGCTCATGTGTAAGAGCTAGGGTATGTGACGAGGCATATATCAGGGTTTGGAATAAGGCAAGGCTGGATCTAAGGTGCTCTTTAGTCCATGTGACAATTTGTAGTGCTTTTGGTGTAGATCATCTCCCGGGCTCTGGCATTTCCACAGCTACATCAGATGTCCAAGGCCTGGGTACGCTGCTCTTTCCACTACCTCAAGGGACCTTGTGCATGTGAATGAGTCTCTTCCGTACATTGTTCTGTTTTGCAAGTGGCGCCCATTTTTTATGGTGCTGTAGTTTAAACAAGAGACAGCCATTTTTGAAAGTGGTGACAACTGCCCCTTTACATACCTTGGCAAGAAAGAGAGGGGACTGGGGGCAATCTACCCCTCTAGAGAGCAGGAAGAGCAGTTTTCATGGTCCTTCCATGTTTCTAAGTGGGAAAATAACCAATTTTTGCTTCTAAACCTGCATTTTGGTTCCATGGTTTGTGCTATTCTCACTTCCAGAGTAAAATGCCATTTTGCTGTTAGGGTAAGCCATGTGTGATACGTTTGGATGCAACTACAGCTGTTCTGTGCCTGTGTTTCCCTGTAGCTTCTGCCTGCGTGGAACTAAACCCCTGTGCAAGGAAAAAAGTGTTCATAGCTGTTCAGCTATTTTGGTTTCTGCTTTTTAAACCCAATTTAAGTGATGCTTAATAAATTGGCATGGGAAGAATAGAAGGATCCTAGGAAAATAATGGTTGCGTACTCTGTGTCATGGATACAAATGGTTTCTGTTTGGGGTGGGAAGGGGTTTTTAATTATCTTCTACAAAGACTGTAGAGAGATGGATGGAATAATTGTTCAAATTTCCATGAGCTCGTGGGCAACGAGCCTTACTTACCCGACTGCATAAAACAAAGAAAACTCAGGCAATTAACGTAACGAGAGCACGCGGGAGGTGATATCATTCTCAATGGACGGGCTTGAGAAAACAGCTATTTTGAATCCCAGCGGGATAAGCATACAAAACAGTATCCCTGTGCAACAGAATCCCTCTTAGCCGGGTGCCAAAAACTGGTCTGTTAGAGCCACGGGGTATTTGCCCAAACCTGGACTTCAGGGATAAGCAAATTCCTTCTCACATACTCATAGCAGGGGCAAGTAAAGCCAACGTGTGACTTGAGTTGCTGGAACCAGCGCTCCCGGCAGGAACACAAAGTACCAGAGATTTCTGCGCGAGTCGTTTGCTCAGTTGGTGCATGAGAGGGACGGTACCGTTTTGTACAGTCAAGTTAAATACGATCTCGGGACAAGTCATTAATAGATGTAGATTCACTACCTTGGCTACCCTGGAATAGATACTTTTTTTTTTTTTTTTGGCGTAAAAAGAGAACATTAAACAATTTTATTTCCAGTAAGCTTATTTTTGTATTATCTCTGACAATAAGGGTTGGTAGGATGGCTTCTCTCCTGCAGGTAGTCGGGGGGCTCTCACAGTTGGCATCAGAAAGATGTGCTGTTGGTGCCAGTATTTCAAACATCTTGTTTTCAGGACTGCTGTTGGGGTTCTGCTTACAGCAAGGGCTGTCCCTGGTTTACTTTTCTCCAACTTTTCTCTCCCCTCAAACAGGCGGCTGGACTTTTAAAGCATTTCTTGTTTTCCTCCTCCCCTTTCTTGCACTTTCAGGAACTTTTTTGATAGCTTCAGCTGCTGGGGGGTGGTGGTGTTTCTCACTTTCTTTAATGAAAGAGCAAACCCATGAACTAACCCTACAGAAGAGTTCTGGAAGGCAAATCCTCATGCTAACAGCTCCCCCTTCTCAGGAGCGTAATAGAGGTAGTGAAAACCTCATTACTCCTCCCTTAGCTTCTGCGTTAGCAAGAGACGGAGTTCGTGCCACTTTGGGCTGGTCCAGCTTTTGCTCCTTTTGTCACGAGGGGCAGAGGGGCGGCTGGGGCTCTCCCTGCGCCCCAGAAAGCTCACGGGGAGAAGCAGGGGACCCCCCACGGCCGCCCTGCCCTCGGGCACCCCCGTGGGACGGGGCGCAGGCTGGGTGACCCTGA
>NW_009258267.1:46577-73359 GCF_000687185.1 Egretta garzetta
TGTGGGAAGAGGCGGGAAACCCGAGGATAAAACGTGGTGCCGTTCGGGCTCTCGGGGGCTGTGGCCAGCCTTTCAGCCCCAGTGCTGGATGCCTTCGTGTCTCCCAAACCTCCCTTTGCACCGACTGGTGGGTGTTCTCGTTACCCACGTTTGCGTCCGCCTCCTCTCCGAAGTGTGATAAATCGTGTGACTATAACACAAACGGCGTTGCATTCTGCAGCTTAGGTGTATTTTTCCGAAGTAATTGTGGATACGGTGCGTGTCTCATCGTTGCGCCAAGACGCGGCCCGTCTCCTCCTGCTACTTGATGTTCCCCAAATAATCCCACCTGATTTTTTTTTTTTTTCCCAGTCCGGCCGCATGAGAGACAATTCTTTGCCTTTGATCATCTTCCTCGTCCTCTCAGCTCTGCCTAATTACACGGTGTCCTTTCTGAGGTGGATGGATGCGCAGGGTGCCGTGGGTGTACCCCTGATTCACCCCCGGCCGGTACTGTTTCAACACGCCCTTTCCTTCATTACAGCTGCATATTGATCAGCGGCTTTCACAGAAACACCCAGAATGTTTCTAGGACTTGCCTGTAATTAAAAGAGCTCTGTGGGATACAGGAGTTGCGTTTTCCCCTTTCTGCCTGCGTTGCTTTGCATTATTCAGGAGTGGACTTCATGTGCTATTACGTTAGCCTTTCACTTAGCTTGATTAAATCTCCTTGAAGTCCTGCGCAGACTTCTCTGAATTTGACTAAACAAAATCACTGTCTGCAAACAAGTCTCGCTGCTCGCACCCAGGTCTAGCGCATGAATGCATAATCACAAAATGAGCATCAGAATATGCAAAAATGAGTTTGCTAAGCGACTCTGAAACCAGGCAGACAGTTTGCTTAGCTGGAAATTAAGTCCCAAATTAAACTTCCCTGTTTGCTGCGGGTCTTTAGGCACAGTTCTAAATGCGGAACGGTTACGAAAAAAAGAGTCAAACTACTTTGATTAAAGTCACTCAAGGCGTCTTTTTTTTTCCACGCACAACTAATCAACATGCCTCATTTCAAAGTTATTTGAATGGCAGGAGGAAGAGCTTCCACGCTTCTTCCTTCTCCAGCCGGTTTAGTGAAGCTGTAGACCCCCGAGATGTTGCTTGTAAATATAGTAGGTGAAAATTTGTCGAAGTGAACTACAGCCTTTAATTAAGCCCCTTGACAATCCTCAGTTCTCAAGTTGCTTCAGGTCGGCCGAACCCCGCGGCAGCCCTCGTCCCTTCGGAAATGCTCTGGTTTGAACAGCCTTCCCTTTTCCCACTTCCCTTCTGCTGCGAGAGCTGCTTTTCCGACAGTAATGGGGTATTATTCTACCTCCCTGCTAGGTGTTTCCGCAGGGACTTTCTTCCATAGGGAAAGTGAGTGGGATAAAGGGCATTTATTTGGCTGCCAGGGAGCGAGCCCCCTGGCAGGGGTGGCAAGGGGGGCAGGTGGCACGTTTGTCCCGTGTGAGGGCTCGGACCTTCGTGTCGCCCTGGCTGCTGGCGAATGCCAAGGCATCCCGGGAGCAGCTGGAAGCGGGGCCAGCGTCTCTGGTTATGAGTCACCGTGTCCTCGTGCTTGTGTTGAGTGAACACGCAGTCCTAGGTGTAATGATACATGACATGTCAGACTCTTGCTTTTTTTCTTTCTCCCCTCCCATTTTAATTTTCTTGTACTCTTTCTCCTTTGGAACAACCGCCTTCCCCCACCATCCATTTGTATATTCGTGGGATCGCTCACCTGAGAAGGGAAACTCAGCTTTACTCAGCTGAGGATGCCGGGGCGAAACCCCCTGCTTTGTCTCCATCCCGTGCGCTCAGCTCCGTTTCAGGACAAAAGCTGCACGGTCTTCAGATGTTTCTTACTTCTTTTGAAAACGCGACCCGCACCTCCAGCGCGCGAGCTTTAGAAGCCGGCTATTTCAGTCGGTGGGTGGTTTGAAAGGACGGCGTTACTGCAGCTGTCGTGAGAAAGCGGGTATCGAGTTGCTCATCTGGAAACAAAAGCGCCGGCCGGTCCACCTGCTCCGCGGGGGGAATGCTCCGCTCATGCAAGTGGAATGTAGCAAAGGAAGGCGCTGTACGGCGGGTCGCTCTCCGAGCGGGAAAAATCACAAGTAAGGAATGTTTTTTTAGTCTTAGGTAGTGGATGGACTATTTAGTTGACGTTCAAAGTGACAAACACACTCCAAGTAAAAATGTGACTGGATGTTTTCATCTGTTAGAAAAAGACCCCACTGCTGCATGGAGATAATTGGGCATAAATAAGAGTATTTTGCCTTCTCTATTCTTTGCCTTCTTTTGCTTGGTTTTTTGAGGCTTGGATTGTGTTTCCACACTTTTCCACAGCAGTCACCTCTGCTAGAGCTTTATCTCTTTCAATCTGGTTTGGGTTTTTTTTTTTTTTCGGTCCCCTACCCCAAGAAAGTAAAGATTTACACAAACCTACGAAGCTAAAGTGCACTTTAGGAAAGAATTTGTGAGGGCTGACTGCCAGGCGTGGACCTGACACTCGCGCAGCGAGTAAGGATAGGAAGGTGTGCGGTCCCTGCCGGGGTCCCCCCTGGGCTGTGGCCTGGGGGCCAGGAGGAGCCGGCGGGACCCACCCCAGCTCCGGGCAGGCGGCCAGAGGCCTCAGTACAAGCCGGGGCAGCGAGGCGGCGTGAGGCTGTGGTGGGCATCTCGCCTTGACAAAGCCCCCGGCACCTTCTCTGGAGCACTAACCATTTTCCTGAGGCTGGTGTGCGTGGTTTCCTTGTTCTTTGGGTTTTTTCCCCCTGCACTGAAATGATCCGATCCTGTTGCTTTGACCTCCGTGCCATCCAGGTCCCTGGCAGCTGGCCCTGTCCCCGGCTCCGCTCTCTGGCCTTTCTGAGGCCACGTCCCCTCATCTTCTGTTGGGGCATGTAGTTCCTGCCGTCTGGCTGCTGAGGTGCTGCCTGTCCTGCCCGTGCCTTACCACGCTGTGCCTCCACCCTGCCCTCGCGAGGTCTCCGAAATCCAAAGAGTTTATTTTTTAGGGTTATTTAGTCCCGTTAACGCTGCTCATAACTGGTCAAGATGGAGATTTTTGGAAGGGATAGCAGAGGGGTGGGGGAAGCCTGACGGGCTGCTGCCCTGTCCCTTTGCCCCGGCGGCTGGAGCTGCTGCGCCTCCTTCGCCTGCCGTTACGCGGTGCTGGGGTAGGCGCTCATTTTGACGGCTGTTTTTTTTTGACGGAAGCAAACACGCTAAAGTTAAAATTCCAGTGGATTTTAGTTGTGTGGCACTCTGTATGGCAAAAGGGGTTAAAATAATTCCCAAGAAGCAATTACTGCAAATAAAATAGTTCTCAAGATTTGGTTATATGACTGTCTGTAAAATAATGTCAATCAAAGTTCTAGTTGGTAAATTGGGGTGGGGGGTGGTGTTGCAGTATCCAATCATTAATTCTGATCATTTGGCTTTTAGATCCTACCTCTCATACCAGTAGCTGGCTTTTGGAAGGAGTGGTTTTTTAGGCACTCTCTTTAGAATTGCCCCAATTCAGGATGCATCTCTGCAATGCAGTTTTTCCACATTCTTCATAGGACCCAGCAAAGGCTGTGGAAATCACGGACTGATCCATCTGCTGAAGGCAGACCTTTGGTCTTTACATCAGTACAATGATACACTGATTTAGAACCACTATTAAAATTGAAATTCTGTGCTTCCAAATCTTAATTTTAAGCTTTCCAGCAACCACAATGCATTTTTTAAATTGTGAAAATACTCGTTTTTTAAAAAGGCATGGCGAGGCATTTATGAAAATATTGCTAGACTTCCTAAATTATAAAGTGCAGACATCTGAAGTATGAAATGACTCCACCTACCTCGTTGCTCTTACTAACCAGTCCAAAATAATAATTAAAAGTGTTTGCTCTCAGCAAGAATTTGCATTGCATTAACTTTTCCCACTCCTCGTCAGAATGAACATTAAAGGCAAGGCCTGAAGCTTGTGCTTTCACTGACTAAAGTAGGCTAAATATTTTGTAAAACAGAACCATTTTGTGAGCGTGCTGCATGTGAAGCGTGACTATTTATATCCTCATATGCTCCCTTTCTGCCTTTTTTTGCCCTCTTTTCTCTTACTGCTGTTTTTCCGAAGTTACCTGCCCTCAGCCAGCCTTTGAGGAGGGAGCAGCAGCTCCATACCTCTCTCATCAGACAAGCTTTTATCTTTGGATCAGCAATGAGCCACCCCGTTCTCAGGGCTGCATCCAGTGATGTTGAAGGGCACAGAGCATCTAGGAGATTTAACAATGTTTTGGTCTGTTTCCTTTTTTTCTAGCCAGGTTTAATAAACATTTCAGGACAGATAATAAACATTTCAGCTAGACCTCCCAAGCTGTGCGTTGAAAGCGTGGATTCCCATGCTGCTTACAGCAGCTAGACCTCCCAAGCTGTGCGTTGAAAGCGTCTGAGACCCTCAGCCAGGTTCATGTGATAATTCTGCTTTTCTGTGGGGTCTGCAGGGAGTTGATGTTTTTTGGCAAAACTCTGGCAGCCAGTGGCAGGCTGGGCCTTGGCAAGCTACCAGCTACAAGCTCCTACCTTTGAGCCTCCAAGGCCAAGCCAAGGGAGGGGGATGTTTCCCTCTTGTCCCCAGTCTCCAAAGTAGGCAGCTCCTGGATGTGCTTTTCCAGATGACTCGGCCAAATGCAAAAGCCCTAAAGCTCCCTAGAACCACGGTGAGGTGTAAGATGTGAATTCAGGAGCTAGACTCAGATTTCTAGAGTGGCATTTTCACATCGCCCATGGCTGGATGGGTCTGTGCCTTATGCCACGAGGAGGGGGACAGACGATGGGCACACAACCATGCAGCTTAGTGAGGCCCAATAGCTGTCAGGGAGAGCAATTTCTGATGGGCTTTCCCCTCACCCTCGCTGCATCACATGTGAGTTTCAGCACGCTGAACAGGGCTGGAGCAGGGGTCCTGTTTTGGGAGGAACCGGGTTTCATGCTTCCCTGCCAGCCCACAAATATGAGCGGCTCCCGCAGAAGCTTCCTCCCTGCGTGAATCACAGCAAGCATCACCCCATGGAAAACGCCAGTGACCATGAGGGCAGGCGGTCCAGCGTCTTCTCCCAGTGACCAAGGCACGCCACTCAGGTGGCAGCCCTTATCACATTAATAAAAGCCTGGGAGCTTTGTCCCTCTCGCCCGTTTTTCTCCCTCGTGAAAGGGGTCGTTCGGCTACAAGGCAGTGTTTGAGTTTTCCAGAGGGTTTGTCGCTTTGGAGGTGGGTCGTAGGGGTTCTGTGCTACCGGCCTGGGGGCGTTGGGGAGCCAGACCCTCCTGCTGCCTTCATCCCCACAGCTGCAACCTTCACCCCCAAATTCCCTGATGGGGACTCCGTCTGTTTCTTTTCTGGTTAAGCAGCTAATAATTGCCAATTAGCTACAGCACCTCTGTTGCCGGCTGTAGTACCATCAGGCTCTGGGTATTCAGACTAACTGCGGAGTAGGATAGAACAGCACTGTCAGTAAAATAAAAGATTTCAGTCTGACTGAATTGCTGTTACTTTGGGTTTTTTTCCCACATTTGTTTGTTTTTTAAAAATATATTGAGTCTTGAAAAGTGAAGTGAATATACGGGAGAAGGTCATGAAATCAGAGAGTCCAGCCCGTGCATAATTAAGAACTGACTGTACTTCTTAAGCTGAATTTTAAAATCCTGTTGTTGGCAGCTATATAGGTGAACAGCTATTGTATTATTTAAACATTTTGCTTGGTTCAACCATATTCAGGGTAGAGGCTTTCCGTGACGCAGCATCTGCTATGGAACAAGAGAAAGAAATCCTGCTAGAAATGATCCACAACATACAGAACAGCCAGGACATGAGGCACATCAGTGAAGGTGAGAGGCTGCTTTGCCATACCCTCCCAGCTGACCTAACGTCAAAACAGCCCAGCTCATTAGGGAGCAGCTACCTCCCATTGCTTCCCGCTGGTGGAGGTGTGGGCATGGGAGCCAGCTAAGGTTATGGAAGGGCCATGCATTACCCCTGTGATCCCCTTTTTCTCAAGGGTGTAAATTCACATATGGTTCAGCTGGGTGGTCCACCATGGGTGTCACTACTGTGTATGTGAAAGCCTATACTTGGTTCGCTGACTTATTTTCAAAGTCAGGGTTAATATAGCTCAGCGGAGGGAGAGAAGTTGATCATTAAATATAGTTGAAAAAGAAGTGTTTTAATGGCTTTGAATGCTGGATGGGCAATGAGTGCTACGAAGTGTATGCCCTGCAAGAACCTGATGATTAAGATTGTTGTCGTATTTGTGTGATACATGGCTTTAAATATATTCCCTAAATCATAGAATGGTTTGGGTTGGAAGGGACCCCTAGAGGTCATCTAGTCCAACCCCCCTGCAGTGAGCAGGGACACCGCTAACTAGATCAGGTTGCTCAGAGCCCCATCCAACCTGGCCTTGAATGTTCCCAGGGATGGGGCCTCCACTACCTCTCTGGGCAACCCATTCCAGTGTTTCACCACCCTCATTGTAAAGAATTTCTTCCTTAGATCCAGTCTAAACCTACCCTGGTTTAGTTTAAAACCATTAGCCCTTGTCCTGTCACAGCTGTCCCTACTAAAAAGATTGTCCCCATCTTTCCTATAGGCCCCCTTTAAGTAACGAAGGGCTGCAATCAGCAGCCTTCTCTTCTCCAGGCTGAACAACCCCAACTCTCTCAGCCTGTCCTCATTGGAGAGGTGCCTCAGGAAATCTGTATGTTTTACATTAGGTGCTTTAAATTGCTGGTTTATTGGCTCTTCCAGACCCTACATGTCAAATATGCTGTGTCCACGTTTTAGGGAAAAACTAAGTTTTCAGAAAATAGAAAACCATTTTTTTCATGGCGCCCAGTCACATCTGGTAGTCAAAAATCTGTTTTCTCTTTATGGCCTTTTGGGGTACTGTCTAAATCTCTCCCTCACAGTGGCACAGAAGGTCCTTAATGTGCCTCTTTTGTTAACAAATAATGTTTCCTCATAATACTGTATGCTTTGCTTTAAGGTGACACAGCAAGTGTTGTGTCAGCGGCAGCAAAGCCCTGCTCACATTTTCAGTAGAGCTTAATGCCTCATTTCTAATCAGAAGACACTACTTGCCGTGAAATCAGTAGGACTTGGGCAAATGCAAAAAACTAATCTCTGGCCCTTGGAAATCTTGTGGATTGTCTCTTAGTTAAAAAAAAACCAACCTTGTTTATTGCAAAGTTGGAGCAGTTTGATTGTCTTGATGATGTTTGCACACGGAAACTGTTCGCCTGTTACCTAGAACGCTTCATTGTTGTTGATTTAGGCGAGAGAGAAGAACTTAATTTGACAGCTAATCGTCTGATGGGCCGAACCCTCACTGTGGAGGTTTCTGTAGAAACCATCCGAAAAAAAAAGCAGGAATCCCTACTGCATGCCACAAAGATGATCGATGAAATTGTCAATAAACTTCTAGATGATTTGGAAGATGCCAAAATCCGCTTAATGTCGCTTTATGGTGCGTGCACATCGGACGTGCCAGCCGGACCCATCGATCAGAAATTTCAGTCCGTGGTAATCGGATGTGCCATTGAGGATCAGAAGAAAATCAAAAGGCGGCTAGAGACTCTGCTCAGAAACTTAGAAAATTCTGAAAAGTCAATCACGTTGTTGGAGCACCAGAAATCATCTGTTCGGCAGTCTTGCAACAGCAAACAGGATTAAACTATCCTCCTGGCTACTTCTGGCAAATCACAGGATGAGCAGATCTCCATAAAAAGCACACAGAAGCTAAGAAAAAAAAAAAATTTCTCTGTACAAGCACGCGCGTCTATACGCATGCACACGCAACGAAGTATCCTTGAGGTGCAAGCATTTAATGGGTTTTGGTAGCATTGGCATTTTCTTTTGGCAATAAAGAATGCTATCAGGAGTTCTCCTGTAGAGTCGATACCGCTCTGTTGCAAATTGTAATTGTGCTTCTGCTGAACTGTCAGAAACCGTCAAAAATCTAGCCTGTCCTCCATTCTCCTGGTTTTTTTTTTTAAAACTAAAGTTGTTTTGCCGTATGGTGAGATCTCAGCTTTTCTCTGCTGTATACATAGTGTGAACCAGCCTTTTGGGGAAGAAAAAAAAAAAAAAAAAAAAAAGACAAACCATGGCAATAAATCAAAAACTTTTAATAAACTATATGTGGCATTTTCATAAACACCACCCTGTCATTACCATTTCTAATTCGAGTAATTTGGCACTACAGTTCGTAAGTAGATCACAGTGCTTTCAGGAGCCAGACAGATACCTCCAGCTTGTAACTGAGGAAGCAAAAAGCAGCGCATCCATCACAGAGGTTGCAGCCAAGGCTCGGTACCAGCTCTGGCTCTCCCCAGGCGCCATCCCACGCCTGCCCGCTGACCCACCCAGCCTCCCACTATCTGGCTGTATTTTAAGGTTGCTGTGTATTTTTTTAAGGAGAATACAAAAGGGGAATGGTATTTTTTAGCTACTATACTGCAGATTGGTTTTGCATTGCCATCTGTGACTCAGCAGAGCAAAATGAATGCTCGACTAGCAGATACTGTATTTGTTTCTTGTGTAGGATTGTCCTACACTTCTTAAATTTAATGTTACTTTTGGGGGATGTGGCGGGTTTTTGGTGTTGTTTTTTTTTCCCCCCCCCCCCCCAAGTTTCTGCTCCTCTTTGCCACACTCTGATTCACCACAAAAGTTGCAGCTTTTAGGATGAGCATGGAATTCTACACCCCCTCCATCGCCCATCAGCCTTGCAGTACATCACTGCGGGGTAGCAACCGCCCCAGAGGAGCGTGGGGCTCTGCAGCTCAGACCTGCCCTTGGGCTGCTGCTCAGGGACCTGAGCTCGGCTCAGTAAAGCTCAGCTGTGAGCGTGGCAGGAGGGAGCTGGAAGCTATGCTGCTACCTGCAGCCTCCTCGGTGGCAGCGGGCTGCCTTGAGCATCACTCCCATGCCCTCCTAAGGTGGGAGCTCTTCGTGTCAGGCTCCTCCTGCACAACCGAAGCTCTGGAGCTCCACGGCTTTCAACTCCTTCCATGTGGGCAAGCAGGGGGGGACCCACGCCTCCTGGAGACCGCAGCAGCTACGAGGTTACCATCGCTGCATTTTATTCACAGAAATGGCACTTCAGGTGGGTGCTTCCAAAAGACATTTTCAGCTCTGAGATTGTGAGAAGCTCCCAAGAACCCGGTGAGGTTAATTCCGTAATTCCATGTTAAAAATAACTGGTTTATTTTCAGATGTTTGTGATGCTTGTGAACTTTAACAAGGCTATTTAACAGCATTAAACCCCTTGACAGTAATAGAGGGTGCAGGTTGTTCTCAGAAATCATGCTGTGAAATAGCGGTTGAATTTAGCTTATGGATGCCTAGAATATTCCTTCAGTATTTATTTTTTTTAAGGCCAGTGTAGGGTTATCCAGGCCAAGAGTGTAAGTTAAAACTTGTTTTCATTTTTTAGATCCTCTTCACTGTATCAATAGCTAAAAGCATTTCTAGTTTTTATGGCATTTCTAGTACAAACATTTTTATTCTCAAGGACAAAATGATCACAACCTGCCTAGCTACGGCTGAGTTAAAAATGTAAATTTGACTTATTTTGACCTAAGTTGCTGGTTTATTTTTAAAATTCCTTCTTCTGTTTGCCTTCC
Source organism: Egretta garzetta (assembly GCF_000687185.1). Taxonomy (NCBI): domain Eukaryota; kingdom Metazoa; phylum Chordata; class Aves; order Pelecaniformes; family Ardeidae; genus Egretta; species Egretta garzetta. The sequence continues at coordinate 56,268 of NW_009258267.1, forward strand.
ACTTCCCTAAATCCTGTGTCATCTGGCCCCCAGGGGGTCTGCAGTACAGCCATCGCCACCCTCTCCGACGCTTTAAGATCGCCGCAGCCATGGAAGGTCCCACACATTTGAACAATCTGATTTTAAAAGCAGTGATACTGTCCTTAAAGTTTCTTTCACCCAGTCATACCTGTAAGAAAGACACAGCAAAAGACACCTTTTTTTCTTTATACTGTAGCTTCATGCTTGCTATCTATCTTAAACATACGTTACCTTTAAAGTAACTCAAAATAGCTAAACATAGTTAGCATGATGGAGATCAACAAAAGAACAGTTTAAAGTTTTTCACTTTTAAGTGCTCTGTCGTCAAAAATCAAAACACAGCAGGCGAGGCACGCAAGATGGCTGGGACAAAGGTGGCGTAAGAAAAACCGGTGAATTTTTGGTCCCATTACCTCCTAAGCAATAAATTGAGGCTCTGCTCCGCTTCTCAGCGTAAGGCGGTCTGGGAGAGGGGCCGTTTTCTCAGAGATGCCAGAAGCACCCAGGTGTTTGCAGTGGTCACCCCGGGGGCTGGCAGCAGAAGCCAGAGCACCCGGCCACCCCCAGGGCTGCATGGCACATGGCACCTAGACGGTGTCAAAAAGTGCCACTTTTCTCAAGGAGTTCAAGCATTTCCCTGACCTAAAAATATGTGACCATGAAAATGTGAGTTTTCTCACATTTCAAGATTTCTTCTTGCCTAAAACACTGCTAATTAATTGGGGTGTTAAACAAGCAAATTGTTTTTCCGTGTGCAAAGCTGAATGTAAGAGGAAGCAGGAGTGTATCACTTCCCAGATTCCTGAGATACCATGTGCTGTGAGTTGTGTTTTACTTAAAAATCAAGTGACTGTTTACCTGTTTATTTTCGGAAAACGCATCAGGCATCTTCGATACATTAGTAATATTTTAATGCCACTTCCAATGCCTACAAACATTCACTTAAACCTTGTCATGGTATTGGCCAGACCAATCATGAAAAAATAAAGTAACCAGAAAGAGCAGACCAGAATCCCATTTTGTATTTGAACTGCCTGCTGGAGAGATCGGAGGCAAGGGCTCAGAAACAGGCACATGAGCTTCCTGGGCAGATTCAGGTCGCGCAGCTACAGGGTTACAGCAATTTTTTGCTATTTAATACACTGACAATTTAATATAACCACAAAAGTATCAGATCAAACCATAATCAAATACACGTTGAAGTTGCCTGACACACCTCATGTCACTGACAGGAGAACAGCAGAATTAACTCGTGGGGATTAACAGGAACAGCATACACCGAATGGTCAGTTTTAAACATTTATTTTTCCACTTGAGGATTTACTGTAAGTTACGTTGACTTTTTTGGTTTTACATTTACTTGAGATCGCGACGGTGATAAAAACAGTTCTGTACATTATGTGTTTTAACCACTCAGATTCAGGTGAACTTGTAAATAAGAGTAAGTCACTTATTAGTACGGATGCATCTTTTTCCTAGCAACAAGAGCGGTATTTCTCCTGGTCCAGATTAATTTTTACTTTTTTTTGACCAACTTTAGTCGGCTGTGCTGAACCACATTTATCTCAGTAAGAGAAGAAAGAACACTCACTCCACAAATTATTTATCGGTATCACCCTACTACTAGAAACCTGAGAAAGTCTAGTTCAGTCCTAGGACTCACCTGGCTTTGAGATAGAATCATAGAATGTTTTGGGTTGGAAGGGACCTTTAGAGGTCATCTAGTCCAACCCCCCTGCAGTGAGCAGGGACACTGCTAACTAGATCAGGTTGCTCAGAGCCCCGTCCAACCTGGCCTTGAATGTTTCCAGGGATGGGGCCTCCACCACCTCTCTGGGCAACCCCTGCCAGTGATGACTCATATTGAACACTTCCTCGACACGGAACTGTTTGAAAAGTTTCTCTTATTCCATTACAGCACCTTTCATCTTAAATCTAAACGTTGCTGCTTTTTTTCTTCTGTAATTTTGATAACCTGTTTGGATGCCGTATTTAACAGAGAGAAATATTTTCTTCTATCAGTACTCTATGAGCATTAAAAAGGAAGATACACACAACGGTTGCTTCCTGCAAAAAGATGGCAAGGTAGTTCTGGTGAAATCAAGCTTGTCGGACCACCCTTGCTTTCTGGCTTATGTACAATTCCTGTTCAGGCTCTGCAACTTCAGCCAAACGTCTATGGTTACACGTAGAAAAGCAGCAGGGGCTAAGGAATCCAGAGAGCACGTGTGCTGGTTTGCTCTATGACTGAACTCCCGCAAGAGGGTTCCGCAGTGCAAATAATTAATTCTGTTATTACCTGGTAGCTATCAACCGGAATAGATGAATTAGCAGGTTCAAAGTGCGTGTTCACCAAGCGTTATGCACATACCCCTGCATAGCCTCCAGGCAGTACAACGTGTTCAGCTGCTCAATTCCCTTTAGTATAACCTACATCTACAGAAGTGATGCAAAGGAAAACTATGCGTCAGATACACTGTAGCCCAAGAATGGAGAGGGGGGGGGAAGAAGAAAAAAAAAAAAAATTTAGTGAAGCATAAAAAAATTAAACAGGAAATTAGACTGACAGTACCGTAATTCAGGCATTTTGACTCGAAAAGGTAAGTGTTGCCATAAGAAACACTGAAAACAATAAGGAAGCTCCAAAACTGTCTTAAGTGGAATGTTTAGTTTGTTGTTTTTTTTTTTTAAATTAACCACACACGCAAGCGCAAAAGTCTGAGTGTGATCAGTCTTACAACTTCAAGATTTGTTATTTCCGCTTGGAAATACATCCGTAGCATTACCGCTTTGCATCAAATGATGCCCCGCTTACCGGGAGAACACCCATTCACTGAATGGATACCAGACGGGAGTGACAGATGCTTCAGCGTCATGCTCTTCAGCAAATGCTTATTTCACTAAGGCATTAACAATTACTGAAGTCTTCTACTAGTGGTAGCACTATCAGCTGAAAGCGAAGAATTTTGGCAAGGTTCGGGTAGGACATCCAAGGAGCTATCCAAGAGGTATTAACAGATAGAACAGGAGCGCTATTTGCTTGGTCTCACAGAACAAAACTCGGTGTCTCATGGTAGGAACGTCTGTTGCTCCTAAGCCAGGGTGCGGATCTGCCACGGGTGTGACAGGGAGCTACAGCCTCTCCCCCCCCAGTCGCACAGATGTGCAGAGAAGGGCATTTTTATCACCAGCCCTGCACCTGCAGGTTTTGGTAACTAAAATATACAGTATTTTAATGAGAACGCTTTGAGTGGAGAATGGGGCAACTTTTATTATAAAACATTTATAATAAAAATTATTGACAAGGGATAATGCATGTCTCTTCATCCAAAAGGCGAAAGTTACTCCCACTGAAGAGCGATGAGAATACCTAAGGATTCCTGCAATAGGCAAGTCATCTGGTTTACATCTACATGCTCACCCCAGTAGGGTAAAAATTCAATTTTCAAGCAGCGTACATGCAGAGCGCTTCCAGAAAAATGCTAATTTAGACAGTCTCCCATCTCAGTCGCATCGGAGAGCACGTGCTGCAAAGTCACAACAAAGAGCTACTTCAGATTTAAGGGGGGAATGAAATTAAAACGCACTGTTGCCCAATGCTGCAAACACATATGCCTACGTTAGAGTCCACGTGTACTAAATTTCAACACATCCTAAATTTAGCAAGTCTGTCAAGTCTGCACCTATGAAAATTTCTACTGAGTTTTCAGTCCTTAAAACAGTGGCATATAATGACAGACCTTAAATACAAATGGCTTATGTAATGGTACCATGTTTACAGTATTACATGTAGTGGTACAAATGGTCATTATACATAATAAAGACTTTTCAGTACTCTGTACGAAGTCAAACAAGGCAAAAAAGATGTTCCAGACAATTCGTGGTTTTGTTTCTTTTTCAAGAAGAATGAATAAAACCCGTGAAACCGGCAGACGGGCAATGAAATGTAAAAGTTTCCATATTAAAAACAGTTGTCAAAATTCTTCATGCATACACTCTGTCCTGAAGTTGTGAGGTGGCCCCATGACGTACAATCGTAAGTCTTACCCTGCGTACCTTACTTCTTAAATTGCTCAGACAGGTAGGGACTTGACTCCATTTATACATACAAACAATGATTAAATGCACTTGTTAAAAATTAAAGGCCGTTATCCAAGAGAAAATGCAGGAAACGTTACGGTGAAGGACACACGGCTTTGCTGCAATAGCAAAGGGGATCGGGCGCCTCGAAGGCCGACGCCTTGCCAGCAACAAGAGATGCTCTAACAGCTCGTCAAAGAAACAGCGGTACTCGGTAGAAAGCCTTAACACAGTAAACATAAAATAGAGAGTTCAGAGATCTTAAGTGTCTGTGCATAACTTGCCACCCACTTCTCTCCCTGCAGACAGTAGGAAAAAAAGAGTACGCTTCAGTTTTCATACTCATTGACTTAGAAACAAAGTCAGTCAAGCTTCCTACACGAATTCACACAGTGAAAAGTCCTTCCTCCAAAAATATCCAGGATCACTCAACTCAGTTTCATTCTCATACGCCATTTAAAAAACTATTAAAACTCTGAATTTTTTCAAGCAGCATATTTTTGCATTTGTCAATGGCAGGTTTGTTGTAGAAATCCTAGAAAGTTAACGTTATACCATACCGTACAAAAACATGTAAACAAAATGGATAATTTTTAAAAGGCATGCATGCTCTTGAACAGGATTAAAAAGTGTTTATTTTTGGTAAATAAAGATACCTTGCTTAGCATTTTTAAAAGCACCTTAGGGATTTAGGAGCCTAAGCCCAATTAACTTTTATTTAGATTTGGGCTCCTAAACATCTAGATCAATTCTGTGAAATTGCTTAAGCACTTTGGAAAATTTTGCCATGTCTCTAATCTTGCAGAATTGGATTTTCTGTAACCAGCAGCTAACTTCGAATCTGAGACAACGTTCAAGAATGTTTCATTAACGTAATTCAGTCATCAGCTGCAATTTTTTGGATCCTCCATAACTTAGTTTACGGTATCTATGAAAAATTTTTCCAGAGAAGGCAAGTATTTTGTGACACCACTTTGCAAGTTCCTTTTTCATAGACAACACAGGATATAATAATCAAATTTGAGCAGGAGTACGATTGTATGTTCCTTCTGAATAGCTATTAGTGTCAAAGACTGTTATTCTGTTATTTGTTCAACCTGTTAAGACTGAGGAAAACAAACTTAGAAAAACATCGGTAGCACAGCATCAGGTAAAAAGAAGGAGCATTTTTGGCACCATACATTTTTAAATCTAAGCTTTTAGGCCCAAAGTATAGCAAGTTAAACGTACACAGTGGCAGCTGGGAAAGCCTCATCTGAAATGCAACATTTTTAAAGGAAAGTTTTTTTTTGGAAGATGCTATTTTACGATCATTAGCTGATCTCCAAGTAACGATAACAATCCATAACACTGGATGTGTGAATGTTTAGCCTAAACATTCATACCAAATGTTTACATATATACCTTAGCACTCATATATACAATACAAGTATATTGCACCGACAGAACTGCCAGAGTCCATATTAATACAGTCAGGCATAAAATGCAGTGTTTTCTTTTTGCGCTTCATGAGTGTCCTGACTAACCAATTCTAATGTTTTCTTTGACATTGAGTTGCAAGGCTGCTACTGTACCTTGGGCCATAGTGTTATGGTCTGTACCTATACTTTTAAGTATTATCCTTACATTAAATGTGCTTTGCAATTCAGCGATACCTAGTTCATAGCTCTGTAAATAATCCCTTGAAAAAGGAGAAGCTTGCCTAATTTTTACAAAGTGCACAGGGCAGCCGCGGTTCTTGTCTTTTGCCACCAGGTGTCTCACCCTACACACCAAAAAACACTGCACCAGCAAGTTTATATAAATCCACCCTCTATCAAGGATCCCATAGGCACAAGATTTGCTAAAGCACTGGTAAAAATACCTCTACAGCTGGCTTTATTCTGTACTCAATTGCACGACTTCATCCAATTCACTGGGTTGGGTTTTTTCCCCTCCAAAAGTGGTCTACAGTATGCTGCAGATGCTGAAAGGACTTCTGTTTTTCTTCGTCCTCTGTTTGTTTGGTCTAAGGTTGATGACGTCTCCACCATTAAGAGTGCTAGAATTTTGGTTGGAGTGACTTCCACCAGCTGTATTAAACACACCTACAGAATTAAAAAGACAAGGGAAGTATTTGTATTTCTTTACTTCCTGCAACAGAATCCATTAGCACTTAAGACACAACGCTTACTAAGGCATAGTAGTGCACCTCAAATGCATAGTCTCGTTTTTAAAGGCTTTATCTATTTCTGGGTCAATTTTGCAGCTAAATTTGAAGTAGAGCCAGTTGGAATTACTAGCCAGGCAGTATTTAAAGCTGGTATACATCTCCGTAATTGAAGGGCAGCATATGCACTCATCTGTGTATGCTTCTAATTGCATGGTAACAAAGTTAGGGTTAGTTGAGTAACAAAAGAAAAACATGACAATTTTAAAGTTAGAAACTTTGCTGAGATTAAGGTGAGGAAAAAGCCTGAATAAAAACGGAGCACGTTAAGGAAAATAAATGAACTGCCTCAGAAATGCTTTAAAGAAGGACAACAGAAGTTCAGTGTTCCCTCACAAAAGGGCAGTTTACAAAGACCTTCTGAGTCCATGCCAGATTCTTTCACCGTGAGTCTCTTGTAAATCCGACCAAGATGAGCAACACTAATACTAATTACATTAAAAACCCCAACAAGCATCCTTTCTCAAGTCCTTACGCAATGTTTAAATGAATTTAATAAAAGGGCAGTTGCCAAACATTAGCTGGAAGCTTTAGTACATCAGTTTGACAATCTTTTAACTTCAGAGTCACAAAGCTGTTTTACAGAAGGAAAGGAGACGACATCCTAAAATAGGAAGGTAATAATAAGACCCTGATTCACCTTGTATTAACTCCATAACGAAACAGATGAGACCATAAGCTTTGATGGCACAAAATACTGTCTTCTGGGTTTTTATTACAGTATACATACCAATCTTGTTACTGCTTGTGTGTACTAGTTCTGGATCTTCAGCTGTTTGTTGCTTGAGCCTTTGAAGATATTTATCAGCCAAATACTTAAAAACTGGAAATGTTAAAAAGAAAAAAGGTCCATCAGAGTATGCTTTAAAATAATCTTTGTATCAATAATAATACCTTTGTATCAGAATTCTGCGTGGTGACAAAAGTGCATTCGATACCACAGGTTTAGCATGATCTGGTGAAGTGATTCTCTCTCTGCAGGCCTGTGTGGACCTGAGCAGAATCCAGATTAGGCCAGTGTCTACCCAGGTCTCACAGTCTGCAGTACTGGGGTCCTACACAGCAGCTGCAAACATCTCAGTACTCCCGTAATAAAGCTGGCACACACATATTGCCAAATGTTCCAATTCATGAAACTTGGAACTGTTTAAAATTATGTAGGAATTCTTTTTTTTTTTTTTTTTTTTTTTCCTCCAGGGAGCCTTAGAATAATGGCAGTCATGTAAAGTAAGGCTATTAATAAAACTTGGCAGCAACATTTTTCTAATTAACTAATGCTACCCTCATTTGTCTTGGGGTATAGAAAGTCTACCGAGGATTCTGAAAAGTCTACAACTATAAAGAGAACTTTCAGAACCTAAATATGTTACAATTGCTTACATTTGTAATTAACAACTCATGTAAAGATGATACAGAAACAATTTACATTTTCTGTTGCAGATGTTCTTTCCAAGGTGAATGATGTTAACAGAGGAGAAACAATTAGTTTACTATTAAGTTTGCCTGATTAAACAAAATTTATCAGAGACTATAATTCATGATTACTCAAACCTACCCCACAAAAAATAGTGACTGAATTTTATAACTGTACTCTTATGAAATTAAAAATATATATTAAAAAGTGATATTTGGGAACTAGTAACATATCATCAATAGACAAAAGGCTGCATGAGATCCAATCTTTTAATGTACTCTATTTAAATATAACTAAACTATGAAATAACTCTTTATAGCATTTATTCACTATTAACAATTACAAAATAATCTGTTCAACAATTTGCATATTGTAATAATTGAACTTCCACATACCATTTTTTTAAAAGCTTGGTGCTTACTGACAGTCACTAGAACTAGGCAGCCTTAACACACTGGCATTTCTAAATATCAAATCTACGCACTGTTTGTGAAAGAGAAAGATGTACACAAAGAAACGGGCCTAACACACCAATACCAAGTAATTCTAGCTTTGTTTAAAGTGTGCTGCTAAGAAATATAGAAACGATTGCCAACAGCATGCAACAACACGGGAAGTAACAGATCAGCTCCAAACGAGATGGGACGGCGTGGGCAGGACAGATGCCTGCTCTGCTGTATCTCGTACCTTCAGTTACGTTTAGGTCTTCCTTTACAGATGCTCGGTAGAACCTTAATTTTAGCTTTTTTGCCAGTGCTTCTGCCTCTTCGCTGCACAACAGAAGAAGACTTTGTAAATACTGATTTGTATTATTTGTCAGCATTTATCCTCATGGACAAAATGCTTCGTGGTAAGTTAAACATGGCAAGGTGGGTTAAGAAACTCAATCAAAAAATACACAATCCTTAATTTCTTTACAATATCTCCACTATAACAAGAAGGTATTTTACATGCAGTTTCTTTATGAACAGAAGTAATTGCTTTTCAATATTTACTGACCTAACTAAAATTTCCCAAGGGTTTGAAGCCAGGTGTCAATGAAACCAAAAGGAAAGAGGATGTAATTAACAGCACTAGAATCAGAACAATTACCACTGCAAAGTCAAAACAACAACAAAAAAGTAATCCTTGAGTATATTTTAAGAAAGCAGTAGACTATGCAATCAGATGAGTGCAGAGATGAAATCAAGAATCACTTTTTTTTTTTCTGTGAAGTGAAAGAGAACTTGTGCTAAATTTTAAGGAAAAGCTGACAAAACTTAAGAAAATTTCACCAAGGCAAATCACGTCTTCAGAAAGATGAAGTTACTGAGGCAGATGGAGTATTCTGAGAGCAAAACCTAAGTGACATACCATGAATAAAGGAGGAGTTCAAATGCAATTTTGCTTTTCCTTTGAAAAATCCTCAGTATTCTTTGCAGAGGGAGTAGGAGCTGATTTATGCCATCAATGACAGCAAACAGAGAACAAAGAAAGCCAGTGCAGGAAACAACAAAAAGAAGAAACAATTTAAATCTCTCAGGAAGATGGAAGAAACAAGGAGGTGGAGAACGATCAACTTCATCATGCAATATTTTCTACACGATACGCTGCGGTAAATAAAAGTTAGCATTTGTTAAGCTGATTTTATGGCAAGACGGAAACTGGTCATATATACAAAGGCAGAATGAACTGACAGTAAAATCTGCAAAGAAAAATAAAGCGAAGAAGGATCAGCACCATGCAGCCTGAGAATATTAAGATACATATTTCTATAGAGTTACAGTACTTTGATAAAAATGAGCAATACAAATAAAGTGAAGCAGAGAGTATTAACGTACTTTTTCAAACAACCTGTTTAATAGTTCTTCATCATTTTAGCAAGCATTCACTAGACAAACTAGACAATGTAACTTCACTGGTGCACAGCACAGTTTAACAGTAACTGTAAATTTTACCAGGAAAGAAAATTCAGTTTTAGAATTTCAGCTTAAAAAATGCCTAACCAGCCAACCTGAAGGTAACTATACCACGGTACAAACAAACTCTTCATGCTATTCCTTTTTTTGGCTGACACTTCAGAAGAAGGCATGAAGCAAACAGAAAGCTCCAAGCTTGGCAAGCACATCTGCCCAAGTAACTACGCTCATGCAGCAATACCTGTCATCTGTGCTTCTAGGGCACGTTTTGATGCAGAGCATAGGTTTGATAACCTAGATATCCTAAGTCTTCACCAGAAACTTCCACAGATTTTTTTTTGTTGTTGTTAAACATGTGTATAACGGGGGGCATATATATTGTTCTTTAAAAACAGTAAGATAAAACTCCTACTTCTTTATGCAAGAGTCATCAAGAAGATCAATCTTATTCTGCACAAGAACTGTGGGAATGTCTCCAACTTCAGTCATGACTTTCTCCTTCCAAGTAGGTATTGCTTTGAAGGAGTCTCTGTCAGTTGTAGAAAACACAAGAACACAAGCCTGGGCTCCTAAAAATATACAAATCAATTACAAATACAAATAAATACAAATCAACCAACAAACATTAAAAAAAAAAAAAGAATCCTCACATATAGAGTATTTCAAATATGAGGCATTTTTCAAGTTTCTCCCATAAAAGTGCACTTTTACCACTGACTTGTGTCAAACCAATGGTCATAAAATCCCCAAATGAAAACAGATTGCCATATTATTTTAATCATTATACCCATTCTCTATGATGGCTACGGGTCTGTTACCTTTCAAGCTATTTCCAGCATGGTGCATGCAGGGGAAAGGAATAGGAGGGGTGTGCAAAAGCTGGAAAAAGGGAGAAGGAGGCTTGCTCATTGCTCACTGTCTCCCAGACAGCTTAACAGAGGCCAGAGGGCAAATATTTTTCCGTACACAGTATCTGTAAAGCACGCTTCACGTTATTCTTTGTGCTACAGTAATTTGGATTTTGAAAAGCAGAAAACTTCCAAGTTTTCAGAGAAAGTTGCGATTATTTCAAGTAAGTCGTTCAGTAGCTTTTTGAAGAAAGTAAGTGTATTTCTAATTCATACACATTCTATCATAGCACTATGATAAATTACACAAAATGTTTTGTACCATTCTTGTTATGGTTTTGTTACAGCCTTAGCAAAAAATAGTTAAAACCCATGGATACTGAGAAGGTATTTCCACACTTGAAATGTCAGTGAGTGGTCTTTTGACTGTCCAGTAGCCCTTTGTTATCGTCAAGAAACTAGTTTTCTTTGCACATAAACACATGGAGAAACACATTATTATTTATATGCCTTTAATAGACTTAATATTTAGTAACAGAGTGTAGGAATAGACAGCTAATGTCTTTGAGACTCCAGTGTTACCATGTGGCAGATATCCCAATCAAATTAAATCTAGCATGAAAAATTATTTCAATCAGTATGAATTTTCTTTTATCTCTTGAGTTTCATAAAGTATCCCCCATTCCTGTATTCTGTTTGTATTTCTTTGACACAAAGCATTCAAGTTCTTTTACTAGGTTTCCTTTTATTTATCTTTTAAAAGCCAAGTTCAGTCTGTCTTTATCAAAATTTTCCTATGCTCTTTAACATTCTTTCACGTGCCATTAAGACCCTTCTGGGATGGTTTTATATAGAATAATAAGAACCACCCTTGGAATTTCAAGTCAAGCTCTACCAATAAAACAGTAGCAATGTTGTCTTCCATAATTTTCCCTATTACTTGTGTCCTAAAATTCTGTTTTCCCTGATGTTCACACCAGATTCTAACATAGGCAATTCCACCTAGAATCCTGTGAGATAGGTGTAAAATTAATTATTCTTTCCAAGGCACGTTATTTTGCATTTGTCAATGCTGAATTTAACCCGTCGTCTCACAGTCTAACTTAAAGCCTCTCAAGGTCTTCGCTCTACTGGAGATGAGAATATTTATTAAAAGACTCTCACCACTTGTAAACATCATCTTGTTCAGTTTTAAGACCAAGAAATCCATTGTGAAGTTTCCACTCTAAAGCACTTTCACTTCATCTCTCTCCTTCCACTCATTCCAATACAGAAATAACTTGGTAATAGTAAGCTTAGAGGGAAAAGTCCTAGCATGTGGTAGGTGAAAAGGGGGTGGCTTACAACATCAGACCTCCTTATTCAACTTAGATATAATACATATAAAATGCAGCGGACAGGGACAGTAAAAATAACTCAGCTTGGCTACATCGCTTTTCAAAGAGAATTACAGGATAGGCTCTAATTAGGAATCAAACTGAAATATTTTTGAGGACCTTTAAGATTCTGACATTTAAAGGTTCTTACCAGGAAGTTATCAAACAACAGTAAATGAAAGTGTCCTTCCTCGTCAAGAGATACACCCATGTATCAACAATGACAAATTCTATACATATATTCTATATGTAATCGTGTATTTCCAAATGTCTGCTGAAGGTTTTGATCACTGGATTGTAAGAAATACAGAATTTACTAAACCAATAACCCTGCAAAATGCTTATTTAAGAAGAACAGAGTATTCTTCCCATGCTCAAGTCAGGTCTCACTAGCAGTATCCAAAAGAGGGCTGCCTTGCTCCAAATCAGACCAGAACAGTCTTGCAGCCCTCCCATTATCATAGCTACTACAGCCGAAAGTGGCTGACAAGTGCAAGCTCGAGCAATGCTATGAAGGCTTGAGAAAGATGAAGTTTAACTATTGTGCAACAAAATGAGGAGCCTGAGAATTTGACTGATCAGCCACTGAATAACAGACTAATGAGCAAGGCTCCTGTTTTCCATCAAAAGCCTAACAAGGGTCTACTCAAGATATCAGTAGCAGCGGATGGAAGAGGTTGCACACGCAAAGAAGTGATCAAATACTGCTTTGAGAAACACCTGTAACATGGACAGAACACACGGCGATGCTAGTGACTGCCACTTGTGTACATGCTTAGCGTATAAATGTATGGACAGAACACACGGCGATGCTAGTGCAGTACTGCCACTTGTGTACATGCTTAGCGTATAAATGAAGTACCTAGCCATTTAGAAAAATGTGTGACTTCCATCGGAGAGAAACTGGCAAGATGCATAATACAATATAAAAAAGAAATGATTAAATACATACAGATCTTCCTTCAACTCTTTGAATTTAGGCTGCTGGACTCCTTGCGTTGTATGATCATGGGCATGCAGCTACACCAGCTGCACATATTCACCCGTACACAGAAAATCACGACCAGACAAATCCACTGTCAGCTCCAATTTTGTTTCTCTGCAAGGCTGAATTTGATCCGTGAACAAGAAGGGCTCAGAAACAGGCTCTGAAGCATTCATTGGGTGATGACAGATGAGCAGCTGATCCCTGCAGAACTGACAATACACGAGGTTCCAGGAGAGGTATGTAAGCCCTAGTGTAATGATAGTGGGACAGTGACCTGCAGGAGAGGCAGACCTTGAAGTAGCAGCTAGCATCTATCTTACCTACCGTAGAGGCATCCTCTCCTTATCATCAATAATTGGCAATGAAATCCTTGCATTTCCAGAGTAAACTTGACCTTTTGCTGCTAGAATATTGTGCTCGCAGACCTGATGCTAAACCAAAATTGCATTCCACACTCTTGTAATTTAGCTTGTCCTCCATGAGTCAAAGTCTAGCACAGAACAGTCACTGTATCTAACAGCTTGAACTGTTAACATATCCATCATGCTGTCTACAACATGCATCCACAGGATGACTATGCCCTAGTCCACAGCAGCCTCCTCAGTATAAAGATCTTGAAGGCAGAGATCTAACTGCACTATGCTGGGCACGAGTCATGAGCAAGATTTCAAAATACTCAAGGTATGTAGTAAGTGAGGATAGTAAGTGTACTTTAAAGTTCTTCTGAACACTCCGTATTTTAGCATATCAGTCCCAGTAATTAGGAGAAAAAGACTTTGGCTTGGAACAAATGAGGAGAGCAACGCAAATAAGAGACCTGAAGGGCAGGAGAGTAAAAAGGAAGCTCTAAGAGAATCAATTCAAAACATACTCTAAAATTCATATGCTCAACTTGTCAGCTGTAAAATAACAGAATTATCTACTTTCACGTGAGGATAAAAAGTAGTAAGAGAAGTATCTTTCTGTGAAGAAATGATAATCACCAATTACGAGTGACAATCAGAAATATGACCAAAAGACCAAACAAACCTATTAGTTGCAAAAAAGGATCATGAAACATAAAAAGGTCAGAGGACTATACCACCCCAAAACAGCACAGCGTAACTATTATTTTATCTCTAAATGAGGTAATTTTTTCTAACGTTTCATACCATAGTGATATATTTTTCCCAGCCATCAGGTAATTAGTTTGACAAGAACTGAACGATGGAATCTTTGCCAAGTCATTCGTATCTCTCATGTTAAAAAACAAAAAGGAAAGATTTTCACAACAAATTATATGCAAAGAAAGCCATAGCATGCAATTTGTAACTGGCTAAATACATCACCTCCCTTTATATGACTGAAGTATATTGTTTCTATTTTATGAAGTAAATACACTTTCCTCATTACTCCGTTGTGTTAACGTGTTCAAAGTAGTCTGTACCAGCAAGAGAACTGTTGTGCCTAGTAAACTATCTTTGTATTAGTCCCTTGGATTCATTTCTAAGTGCCTCAGCTGTAATTTTTGGGACATTTACAAATATATGTCTTACAGAAGTAAGAAAACACTTTTAGAGGGAGAACTATAATTTTACATCTGATGGCCACATTCTGTGCAGTTTCTGGGCAGCTATTTGTCTCATTTTGTTCTATGCTGTTTAAAGGGCACTACTGAGCACCCTGCATAAAGTGACACTTAATTAAGGCAAGGGTCTTACATGAAGGGGAAAAACATTTAAGAACTGAAACAGGTGAACTAAAAACGCTTTGCACACACATGGAATAACTAAAATTCTTAATACAGAGAGAGGAAAATATCCCAGAGATGTGCAGACCAAAAAAAAAAAAAAAAAACCAAAAAAACCAAAAAAACCAAAAAAACCAAAAAAACCAAAAAAACCAAAAAAACCAAAAAAACCAAAAAAACCAAACAAACCCAACTGGCAAATAACAATCATGGTTTTTCACCTCTATAGTAGGCCTTCGTTATTGCATCAAATTCTTCTTGACCCGCAGTGTCCCATAACATTAGCCTGACATCTTCGTCATTAACTCTGAAATAAACGACACGGGTTTGTAATCAATACAATGAACAAGCACAATTCAAAACAACTGACATGGACCTATTCCTACGTCTACAATATAAGAGCAATTCAGTTCCAATTTAACTTCATTTGAAGACAATGTAACTTAATACTGATAGCGGTTCACCTCTGTAACATGCCATGGCAGCAGTCCCTCAGTTACATTACACATGCTCCTTCCTGACAACCCGTATTAGATTTCCCCCTATGAGGAAAAATAATAGGCCTCAAAACAAAACTTAGGTGCCTGAATAATGGTCCTTTGTCTTTTTAATCAGTTCACAACATTCATGGAGGTTTCTTACTTCTCATTGCCATAGTATTTCCCATTTTATCAAACATAATTGGGTATGATCTCTTTATGTTACAGAAAGAGACTAAATCTACAGTGCATTTAATTTTTTTCCCCATGGCCATTTTAATCTATATTGGCTAATAAATTTGTGTAATTGTTTTATCATAAACACTTCCACTTCCTCCACAAGAAATTAAAAAACAAACCAAACCAAAACAAGTAAGTAGAATATAAAGGAAACTTGTCAAAAAGCTTAGTACGACAGAGGTTCCAAATTTTATTTTGTTCTTTATTTATAGTTCTAAATCTTATATGGAAAACAGAGTGATATAATTTCAGCCCACTGTGCAAGAGAAAACCACAACTCCCTTTACTGTGCTTTGAGGACAGCAGGCCTTGTTTCAAGCCTTTGTAAATCTTAGGATTCCAACAGAACAAAGAAATAGAGGGAAAGGTAAGACTCAACAGTGTGGCGTCTGTTTAATACATACTGGATTTGTCTTTCCAGGAAATCCACGCCAATAGTTTTCTTGTAGTCTTTTGTAAAAATCCCCTTGCAGTATCGTTGAATCATGCTGGACTTTCCAACAGCTCCATTGCCTACTACCACCACCTTGATGGCCACCTCCATATCTTCTTCCAACATCTTTGCAGCCCAAGTGACTCTCTAGCTTATTCAGGAAACTACCGATTCTGTAAACAAAGCAAACAGCTATGTTCGTAAAAATGCTGCGAATGGAGAGCAAGAGGAAATACAATTGCACATTAGGATTCACAAAGGCTGTACACCTTAATTTTCAGCTCTGCCACAGACTGCTGAAGTAACCTCGGGCAAGCTATTTAGCCAGTCTGTACTTTGATTTGCCACTTATTAACTGGAAATTAATATATTTTCATTAAAAGTATCCTTCCACTGTACAAATGTATTATCATATGTTGATTATGTTCCCGATGCTCCACTGCTAACACATACAAGACGCTCAACGCATCAACCTAGCACGTAGCGTGAGACTGAAGTACGTCGACTTCTGACTTCAGCCACTGTTCCCCTATACCCAGTTCAGGTATCGTCACACAACACCAGCGCCGGCGCTGTGAAGACAGAAACCCGTATCATTCTGTGATTATATCCCTTACTCCAGTTCTTATGAACTTGTCTAAATCTGTCTTTCTGAGGAAGTTGAGAAAAATCATAATGAAATAAGTTTGTGCACTCTTATGCATTTAATTTCAATTAATTTTTGGCATGTGAAACAAAACACTGAATGTGTAAACATTATTGGGTAATTCTGAAGATAATGCATTTTCCAAAGGTCTTTTTTTTTTTTAAAACAAGAAATTGAATGATCCAACTGTCTTAAAAGAGTTTAAACTTTTAGATAATTGATCTTATTGATACTCAATACACGTCATTTACATTTTAAAAGTCTATATCCGAAACCTATGAGGTGTGACCATAATCTCACCTCACACGGCCACTGCAGGGGAGCCACCTAATTTCTCCCAAAGTTCGCAGCGCAAGCGGTTATAGCGGACACGGAGATTTTTCTATCCCAATGTGCAAAACCAGAAGATGATTTACTGGGCTTACTGGAAAGGTATTTCACTCAAGCTTTAACTAAAATCCCAATGTGCAAAACCAGAAGATGATTTATTGGGCTTACTGGAAAGGTATTTCACTCAAGCTTTGCGTGGTGGTGGGTTGGTGGGTGTTGGTTTTTTTTTTTAATGAGGAAGAAGCGGAGGCGCACACGAAAGCGAAGGTTCCCCCGCGTTTTGCTGTGCCGGGGGTACCGTCGCAGTAACGCTTTGGATCTGCAGAGCAGCAAGCCCCCTCCCAGGAGGTCAGCAACCCTCCTTCCAAAGGAGGGGGAAACGCACCTTTCCCAAAGCCTTC
>NW_009258267.1:73999-99201 GCF_000687185.1 Egretta garzetta
GGCGAGGTGGCGGGCGGGCTCTGCCTGCCTGGTCGCGGGAGGTTTCCGTCTGGGTTCCTGAGGAGAGACCCGGGCGAGGCCGATCTTCCCTCTACTCTCCGCTTCGCTCCTTGCCCGGCGGCCGTTCCGCCTCACCTCATCTTCCATGGAAAACAAAGCCGTGTGTGACCAGCCATGGGCTTCCCTCAGGCTATCACTGCAGGCAGCTGCCCTTCCTCTGGGCAGTGCCCGTCTTTGGGCGTTTTTTTTGATCAAGGTGTGACCGTGCCAGGTCTCAGCCCATCGCCATGGCACACGGTCTTCCAGCTCCCACACTTCACATAAAACAGAATATGCTGGGGTTTAGCATAATTGTAGACATGATAGTGTTAAGATCTGAAGGTGTTGCGTTGTTTTCTTTTGTTTTGTTTAAGGTAGACCAATAAAACATGTCCCCTGCCTTAAAATCCCTTTCTCTTCATCTTGCAAAGCACATCTTGTTGACTGAGGTGGCTGCCCTCAATGCCGAGTAGCGCTTGGGTATTACCAAGTTCGGGTTGCTGAAGGCTGCCTTGCACAGCTGAGGTCTCTTTACCCATCTCCTGTGCTTCCCAAGTCTACGTCTTCACTCTAGAGTCATTTGGTGTTGCCTGTGCCTACATAAATACATTTTGGATTAGCGCATTTTGCAGCTACTCCTCAATGGAATAGTTAAATTTTACATGTGTTTTTTTATTCTGAAATGTATGCTTTTGTTTTGTTAGTGCTGGCCCCAGCTGCTAGTCTCAGCTGATCCGATGCCAGGGCTTGTGTGTGTGCCAAAAGGCCTTGAATTAGAGAGCCCTCCCGGAAGAGAAATTTGTTACCTGCCTAAGACCAAAGTAACTATGTCAGAAACGCTCTTTATTGTACTTCCTAGGTTTCAGCATGGGAGACGTGAGGTGTGTGGCTGGGATAGACATTAGGAAAAATTTCTTCACAGAAAGGGTTGTAAGGCACTGGAATGGGCTGCCCAGGGCAGTGGTTGAGTCCCCATCCCTGGAGGTATTTAAAAGCCGTGTAGATGAGGTGCTTAGGGACATGGTTTAGTGGTGGGATGGCAGTGTTAGGTTAACGGTTGGACTTGATGATCTTAAAGGTCTTTTCCAACCTAAATGATTCTATGATTCTATTCTATGATTCATCTCACCTAATACCTACATTGTAAACATTTGTATGGGATGGTTCACCTTCAGATGTCTGTCAAGTAGGCCAGGTGAACCCTCCTTCAGTTCCCTCCATTGACTGGAAAGGGAGCCTGTGGCCACAGCTGTACAAGACGAGAGGAGACCTATCCTATCCTAAGTGCCCTAATTTAGTCAGTAAGTTAGTGATTGCTGTAAATAATTTCAGTTTTTGATTTTCTGCTTTGTAAATTCCATATATCAGGTAATGCTTTTATGAAGTGTAAGGCTACAACACATAGCGTGACCTGTCTGTCATATTGGCGATGAGCAGGTATTTCTTCGTGAAACCCCAATGATTCTGTGAGGCTAAACCATTACCAGCGTGTCTTATGGGTATATTGAGAGCAATTCAGGGAACTTTTCTTACCGTGTCCCACAAAGGAAAGAGAAGATTGGAGGAACTGATACATTCACAGATTTTAAGGCTTTAGCATATATGTGATTTGATGACTTGTGATGAGATCAGCCAGCAGTGTGACTTGTTTGCAACTAAAAAATTGTATCTCTTTTCAGTTTGTCTAAATTAGAATTCCAGTCACGGGCTCTTACTACATCTTTTCACAGAGGTTGACTAGCAATTGCAGCAACTCAGACTCATAGACACAAACTATCCAGACTTTTTGAAAGGTCTGAGTTGGAAGCCAACATTTGCCTCTCAAATCTGCTGCCACTGATATTCTTCATTATTATTTTTTTTCTCTCTCTCTCTCCCCCCATTACCAAGAGCCTTGCAAATCTGCGGTTCTGACCTACCATTTTCTTCTAGCCTACTCTTCCTGTTGTTATCACTTATTTGTGTAGATTTTATGTATTTTCCTCTCTATGATACCATAAGAACTAATATTCCAAACAATGCCTGTAAGGAATCATCTGAGTAGCCTAAAATAAAAATGATCCCAAGCTTTTCATTAGATTCCAAGCTTACATGTCACACACAATATGGCATCCACTCAAAGCAGTTTTGTGTTTTCTTTCTTTCATTAAACAGAACATCTGCTGAAAGTTGGAGAAAAAATAGACAACCCAATCACAGGAATATCTAGGTATGAAAAAAACCATTCACTTGAATGCCACAGTGTAAAAGTGTCAGTAGCTATGTGATATTTTTTAATGTGAAGCCTCTCTGTGAAATACAAAGTCCCATTTTTTAATCAATATTTGCTTGCATTTTTGACACTAAAAATTTATGCTACAAATAATCCAGTTTTGCTTGGTATCTAAATGAAAAAACAGGCAAAAAGTAAGTTCTTAGAAGCCATACTATTTTTCATTGCCATTTATTTTTAATGTTCATAATTTTCATGTATATATCATACTCAATTTTAATTTTGTATATTTCACAAACATATAAAAATCTAAATTTGGAGCATATTCTTCTTGTATTTTTTGAAACTGATGATCATATGATACAGCCTGACATTGTCATTTTGTAACCCCAAGGTTGGGGCTGGTCATAGAAAGTAAGATGTCTTGCACTGAAGTATTTTTATGGCTATTTTTGTAATTCTGAGCGTACTAATGTTTAAGAGTGCAGTTATTAATGCATTGTTATATAAATCTTAAATATGCCCAAACCAAATGTGATCTATGAGTAGAAGTTAATGAGCCTTGAGATGTCCAGCGGTTCTGAAGACATTGCTCATGCTCAAGGCAATATATTCTCTGCTTAGGTGTAAATAAAGTAAATAAAAGAAGTTAAGTTGCTGGTAGCAGTGCTTTCAGCTAATTTCAACCCATATATTCAGCGATTCTCTTGAATTATCAGGTACAAACAGTGTGTCACACAATGGCAGAGTAGAATTGCTAAGTACAGTTATTTCTATTAACTCTGCAGAGGCTGATAAAAAGTCAATTGATCTGTGCGCTGCACGTTTTTTGAGCAATAAAAATGTAGAGAAGAGAAATGGAAATACTTGAGGACAACATCAGGATTGAAACACTAAATATTAGATAATTCAATTATATGTATTGAAGAACCATGTGTTGTTTTACTATTTGCTACAGCTTACTTGATCTGGAAATGCATTTGCCCAAGGAAAATGCTGAAAGTATTGAAAGTTGTCTACATTCAGAGTTACTGATAAATCGTTATTAGCTGAGCTGTTTGTAGTAATGGACTTCTCTTTTCCTGCTCTTGCTACTTTAAATATGTATCCAGTGAATAGAATGAAATGTAATGGCTGCTTGAGAAAGAGGGATCTGCCACCAAACAAGAAGCAAATGAAGATACTAACCTTAGTTGGGTAATCATTTGAAAATATTCTGTGCCAGCAGCACAGAAAATGCTTCTTTAAGAGTTGACGGGCAACAAAGGTATGAAGACATAGATAGCAAAGGAGGGAGGAACTGAGTCAAAATTAGTAATAAAGAGCTTGAAATTAAATGTTTGCTAAGGCATTAGCACCATATTCCCCTGGAAAAGCAGGTTCCAAATACTGCTTATCAATCTTCCATGTGATGGATCTCCAAATCAAAATTTCAATGACCTGAGGGCAAAAAGAGGAGCACTAGAAGCAGAAATCATTTGGGGATAAGAAAACAAACGAAACACTCTTCTGATTAAAATTTGCTGCTGAAGGTAGCTGAAGAGAACTGTCTTAATGATGACCAGAAGGCTTAGGCAGTCAGATTTTTTTATTAGTAATTCATTCCTTTGTTCAAATTTGGCAGGGCATACAAACCCTTCTGAAGTATTTCAGAGAACACAGTGCTTACTACAGCCAAGCAACCTACTGGCTTATTACTACATTATTTTCAGGGAATGTTGTTGATTGGAGCATTACATCTGAATTTCCAGAATTGGGAGCGATAGCAATAAAGTTTCAAGTTCACAATGTTGCATTTAGGCACCTGAGTTCATCTAAAACCACGTAACAGAGGCTATATCAGTATTGGATATACTGAGGACTTGCAGCTTGCCTGGAAATCAGTGGAGCTGAAGAATCTGAGTAACCTAGAAAACTGTTACCTGTGCATGTACATACATGCATACGTATATAGATGTACCTTACAGTTGACTGAAATATCTTGTGAAAATGCATTTTTTTACTTCTGTGTATTTTGGGAATAAACATTTTGACAGCATTTCTGGGAAGAATTAAGCAGATGTTAGAATAGAAACGAGATACGAAGAAGGTGACAGTAATCCCGTGAAATTAAAAAGATTCCATTTACATGGTTTCTTAAAACTGTGAAATGTCTGATAGTACAAAAAAAAAAAAGAAGTATCAGCAGCAATCACACTGTGGAGAAATTAGCTTGCTATTCCACAGGATAAAGTCAAAATGTCTAAGAAGGTCAGAGGCAAGCAGACACTTGCATTGCTTTACTCTTGAGAACTTGTTATGAAAATACATGCAATTAATTAAGACAAAGCTACCCAGAGACCTAAGCTGTGAAGAGTTTTTCTTGCTACCCACTGTCATTTGTAAGTGCTGCTCAGACTTTCTGCAGAGCTGTATTTTAATCCTCATGTGAAATTAGAGGAAAATGTTCCTATGAAGTGCAAAACCTTCCTAATGATAAGCTAATGCCATTTGGGAACTGGAATCACCAGAATGCAGTAAGTTAGAGTTAAGTGAGGTCGTTCTCAGAGGTAATTATGGGTTTTACAAAGATAGCAATTTGCTTCTTTTCTTCATAGATACTTTGTCATTCATCAACATTTAGTTTCCCCCACATTTTTCAAGTTCTCTTTGAGTCACTGAAGGCTTTATAGGAAATAGATGATTTGAGAAATACCTTGTGTGACCTTATCTGTTTTGTGGCCCAATCTTGGCAGTCAGTAGGATGTACTTGCCAGTGCAATAGCATTTGAAACTTGCAGTGGCAGGAATTGGAGAAAAAAACCCGTACACATGTGGATCCCTGTAGCTAGGCATGTAATGTATTTGCCTGGTTGCCAGGTTTTTATTTAAGAAATTTTTCAAGGGACTGGAATCTTTCATAATTTTCATATGAGTAGAAGCGGAAAAAGTCAGCTTTGTGTACAATGAGTCAGGTGTGTGTAAACTATTTTTGAAGTAAGTTAACATCTTATGTGAGACTGATGTAACCTTATTTTAAACCTGCCCTGTTAGACAGAAGGTGTTAATTTAGTGTATTGAGTAGTCAGCATCTTTGTATCCTTATTTTTGGAAGCATTACTTCTCCACATTACAACCTTTGCACGCTGACAAACTTTGTAGACACTTGTTGCCAGAGAGCGGTTTAAATGCGGACTGCCGCGTTAGGTGTTGTTAGTTCAGTTCAGTCTGTGAAGTTTAGCCCATTTCAGACAAAAAATACCAGGAAAAAAGCTAATTGTTTGAGATTATCATGAACCAATTCTGTTTCAGGACATGTATTTCTGAAATCAAGACACTGATAATCAGCATCTGAATAAAGCTTTGAAATATCGCACTACTAGAAAACAAACACAAATATTTGGGGAAAATGTTGCTATGATCTACCGCAGTCAGGAAGAGACTTGTATTTACTGTATGCTACAACTTTGCCTATGTGATATCTCGTCTGGTTTCTGCTGTGAAATCCCATCTGTCTTGTACTCAAAATCTATGGAAAAGTAACTGCTGGACTCCATAGTGAAGAGATTGTGGATAAATATTTTGAGAGCGGTGCAGATCTCTAGGTATTTTATATTATTAACTTCATATGTAGACTTAGGGTTATCTTTTAGCAGAACATATCACAAAATGAAAGTATACAATTATTAAGATGTTCCCCTTTTGATATTTGCAGTTAAAGGAGACCTGTAAGATATTTGTGATGCTGTGACCAGCCACTGGTAGATCAAATGGCAGACGGTATCTAATAAAGTATTCCATCTGCAGTTACATCTTAAACTTCATAGCCCTGTGAGATAAAAGTGTCCTAATATACAAGTTTATAGGTGAAAATGTTTTACATATCAAATAGGATGCTTTTGGCAGAGGTGCAAATGCTCTACTCAGATTCTTAGAGAAATGGTTAAGCCAGAGAAATTGTCTGCAGTCGTACAATGGTTTTGGTAATGCGGGATTTTAGCAAGTTGTTTCCTGAAGTATGTCGGGACTGAGTTTGGATTTTTTTTTAGATACTTTTGTAAGTATATTTACAAAATTTAAGAGAATTAAGAGTAGAATTATATAGAAGATTTGTGGACTATGAGTAAAGTAGGTCTTTTAGTGCTTTTGGAAATAGCTGTCCAAGAAACCAGAAATCACAGCAGAGGGGAAAAAAAAGCCTGAAACCCGTGAAACTGTTCAGTCACTCCTGAACATCAGCTCAAAGACTGACTTTTCCTATTTTCTCTTTCACATTCATACATTGCTTATTTATATTGTATGGCTGGTTACAGCTGAGGCGGGGTTAGAGGTCTTACCTCAGTATTCATTTCAGGCATTCACGTGCATTGCCAGGTTACTACGAATCTCAGGAAAGCTCACAAGTTATTTTACCAAAAGGTCTGCTGGAGTCACCTATATGACTTAACCTTTCAGTGGAAAATATACACTGATAAAATTGATGTCAGCTAAAACATCACTGGAAAGAGGAGGAAATTACTGCATAGCTTTTCACTGCGAGGGGTGGTAACCTGGTAGAGCGCTGCAGCTTGCCTTACACAAGCAGGTTGCCTGGAGCTCCTGTCAACAGAGGGACTGGCTTTCTCTGCCAAGAGCTCTGTTGAAATGGATACAGCTCATGCTTCACTTCCTAGCGGCACAGTGAGGCGTTGAACTCCTGCGGAATGAGCAGACCACAGCTTCGGAGGAAGCTGTAAGTAACTAATACGAGGAAATCCACCACTGACTGACATGTCAAAATAATTTGGGCTGAAAAAAATAATCCCTCCTCTGACATCAGTTGGGTTAGGAATTGTATTTAGCCAGGCATAACTACATGGTTATTTTGCTAGATTAGAGAAGAGATTCCTTTATCTTGAAAATTTGAGGGTTTCTACATGAGGGTTTCACCAGATCCAAATTCCAAGTCTACCTCTTAGCAGTACTGTTCATCTGGGGAGGCACTGCACTTCCTAACTTTTCCTAAGTCCATAGGAGCACAGCACCCAGATGATATTGCTTATCTCCAGTATTAACAAATTCACCTTTGTAATTCTGCTGTCAGAAAATTGAAAGAACCTGTTCTTTGAGCCCAACTTTTATTTCGAGACCCCACCGTTAGGCTAAACACCTTTCTTCTGACACGGCATCCATTACCTGAGGTGTCTGTCCCATATGGGCCCAGCGATAAAATAAAAGCCTTGTACTATTTTCTGCCTCCGTTCCATACTCTTGCTCTCAGAGTGTGCTGAGGGTTTTGGTTTTATTACTGGATTACTTTTCAAGCTTTCCTTCCCCTAGAAAGGCTAATGAAACTCAGCGAATGCCACTGTGGTCTGGAACATCTGAATAGTTGGGATAACTAATCTGCTTTCAGGTTTGTCTCTTACAGCTTTGATGCCATACAGCCTTCAGTAATAAAAGCAAAGACATATTAAGCTCCATAAATAAAATCTCAAAAATCAGTAAAAGACTTCTAAATGGGCAATTCTAACAATGTTATACTGAGTATCTCCACTGCTTTGAAGGAAAAATAAAAGTAAAATGTACTAGCCAAATGGCAAGGATCAAGAGCCCCATATATCTCCTTCTCATTATATGAGGCTTTTAAAAGGTGGCTGGGAGACTAGGGAGTGCATTTTTTATTGTAGAGTGGCAGGAGAAAATTAAAATATGGTTCTATTAAATGTTATCACTAGTTTAATTAAGAGATATATAACAAAGCACTTAATCTAGCTGGCTGTTATAGCCAATGGCAGTAGTAGGTCTTTTTAAAAGAGAATAAAAGAGAAAAAAGGAAATATTGCATCTCCATGTTGCGTGGGGAGAAGCTGTGGCATAAAGAGGATCAAATATCTTGAAATTTCATGTGTAGGAGATTGAAAAAATTATTTTTGGTGGCTACTTTAGACTTAGAACTTCGCTATTTTATCTTGCAATCACAATAATTTTTGTGCTGCTTATTTAATGCCTATTTACCGATATTGATACCTTCAGGTAAATACCTATGTTCCTTGGTAACCTCCTTGTCCTTCCAGAGTGCATATTCTTGCTCGTCACTTAGCCACCACCTGCTAAACATACTCAGTTACAGTCCTGACTGTCTTTTCACAATGATTATACATAAAGAAGAATCTTTGACAACTGAAACAAACTATTTACATCACTTTAAAGACCAGTAAATGCATTAGAAATAGTTTAAAGAAGTTAAGGCAGGTTTTGGCATGCCTGTGAAGAAAGAAATCACTGAGTTGCATTTACATGATAGATTGAAATGAAGGCAATATTCTGCAGGAGGTAGTACTAGGAAGGTGCTGTAGGTAAGCTTAACTTGGATGGGAAAGTTCAAATCAGTTAGGAAAGTTTGGGTTTCAGTATCACAAGGCAGAAGGGGAAACATGGAATCTGAAAATCTCTTTTTAAACACTGACTCTTCCTCCTGACAAAAGATTTAAAACAGAGTTTATGTATTTAAGTAAAGTAGATTCAGATTGTCAAATGTAATTATCAATTGGAAAAAAACCAAATTAAAAAAAAATACAAAAAGATGACAGAAATGCAAAAAGGTATTACGAACATGCTAAAAAGGTTATTTCATTTGGCAAACCCTTTTTTGTTATCTTTCATAGTGTCAGTGAATGAAGATTTTGTTATAGTCTCCCTAATGTTTAAGTAAACTG
Organism: Egretta garzetta; assembly: GCF_000687185.1. Classification (NCBI taxonomy): domain Eukaryota; kingdom Metazoa; phylum Chordata; class Aves; order Pelecaniformes; family Ardeidae; genus Egretta; species Egretta garzetta. The sequence goes on from NW_009258267.1 coordinate 82,928, forward strand.
AGGACTGGTAAAAATGAAGCATATGTGAGACAGGGAGTCTTTGCTATACGTAAACATTATGAGGATTATAACAAAATCTTCAGTCATTTACTTAAGGATTTTCTTCTCTGGCAAACTCTAGAGAAATAAATAACATAATTTTGACAATCTATGTTTTAGCCCCCATTATTCAGAAGCTTAAATTCTGTCAGAAAAAGAACCCAAACCAAACCAACTTTTATTCAGTGGTCCGATAAACACTATTAACTCCTAGGGAGGTCCGCGGAAGCTGAGCTGGGACTCTGCCTCCAAGGAGCTGTCTGCTACCTGTGTTCTTCAGCCCTTGGCCCCAATTCATCCCCTCCTGCCCATAACCATGGACACCTAAACTGGGAACTCTTTGTAAAGGTGTCAGAAAAAGGCAGGAGGTCTGTTTACTCCCCCCATTGATTACAGAATCACAGAATGGTTGAGGTTGGAAGGGACCTCCAGAGCTGATCTGGTCCAAACCCTCTGCTCAAGCAGGGCCACCTAGAGCCAGTCGCCCAGGACCGTGTCCAGATGGCTTTTGACTATCTCCAAGGATGGAGGCTCAGCCTCCCTGGGGCAACCTGTGCCAGTGCTCTGTCACCCTCACAGTAAAAAAGTGTTTCCTGATGTTCAGAACCTCCCGTGTATCAGGGTACCCATTGCCTCTGGTCCTGTCACTGGGCACCACTGAAAAGAGCCTGGCTCCATCCTCTTTGTATCCTCCCTTCATGTATCTACATACATTGGTAAGATCCCCCACCAAGCTTTCTCTTCTCCAGGCTGAACAGTCCTAGCTCCCTCAGCTTTTCCTCATAGGACAGATGCTCCAGTCCCTTCATCACCTTAGTGGCCCTATGCTGGTCTCTCTCCAGTATGTCCATCTTTCTTGTACCAGGTAGCCCAGAGCTGGACACAGCACTCCAGGTGTGGCCCCACCAGTGCTGAGCAGAAGGGAAGGATCCCCCCCCTCTACCTGCTGGCATCTCTCCTCCTAATGCCGCCTGGGATAACGTTGGCCGCTGTTGTGTCATGGGCACACTGCTGGCTCGTGATCAACTTGGTGCCCACCAGAACGCCCAGGTCCTTTTCTGCCAAGATGCTTTCTAGCTGTGTGGCCCCAGCATGTACTGCTGCCTGGGGTTGTTCTTCCCCAGGTGCAGGACTTTGCACTTCCCTTTTTTGAATGTCATGAGGTTGTTGTCAGCCCATTTCTTATTTATAATAAACAGAAATAAGAAATAAATTTCTTATTTATAAGAAATTATTTAGAAAAACAGATTATAGATGAAGGATGTATTTGTTCTATTTCCCTTTCCCTAGGGCAGAGCACCTATGCCTAAGTCATTCCTGATAGATATTTGTCTTGTTTAGTTTCAACAAGCTCCACTAATGAAAACTTGGCAAGTCCCCCCCAGTCGCTTCTTTATTATGAGAAAGCTTCTCCTGATGTCTACCCTGAAATTTTCCTTGCTGTGATCATTGCTTTTCCTCCGTGATGGTTTTTGAAAATCATCAGATTCCCACTCTTCCCTGGTTGTTCTGTTTATTAAGCCAAACAACCCCAGTTTATTATATCTTTGTGATTTTAAAACTTTGGTTATACTTGTTGTTGAACTCTCCAGTTTTTGTGCATCCTTCCTGAAACATGATGACCAGCTGCAAAACCATATTCATGGGCTCATTTGTGGACTTGTGGTCTGGGATTTTGGTGATGGCCCCTACTGAAATGCCACCCCTCACCCCCCCCCAAAAAAAAAAACACAAAGGAAGCTGAACTACCTTGAGCTGAACAGCCATGCAAAAGACTCATTGTGCTCAGCAAATTCAGTGAAGCTTCATCCAACTTTCATCATAACAGTGCAAAAGACAGAGAGCTGGGGTTTGGTTTGGTTTGGAGTAGAAAATCTCAAGCTTGCTTCCTGTATCTCTAAAATAATATGTATCAGCTAATTGACTTTGAGCTGTGTCTATGTAATGTCGTTTCTTCACAGTCCATCTGCAAAGAACTTCATATGTACACTGCATAAAAGCGAGGGTGGGCATCCAGTTTAAATTTATCATTTTGACTACCTCTGTACTCAGCAGAAAGAGGGAGGACTCCTGGAGGGTGATTCATCTTGGGATAGAGTAAGTGTCAAAAATACACTGGAGATCTTTTGCTCTCCAAGACCTCCCTCTCTCTCTCCAGTAACCACTGAGGCAGCCAAGTCAATTAGCTTAAATTAGATACTTAACCTTTAGATGGCTAAATTAGGTGAGTGAAAGTAATTAGCAACAATATTCTGTTTCAGAAATTCTCATTATTACTGTAAAAAAATTACTACTGCAAAAAAATTACTACTGCAAAAGATGACCTCATGAAATATTATCCTGCTGACTGCTTTCTCCAGTGTAACTGAACAAAAATGCTTGTAAAAACAAAAGAGGCACAGTTGTGGGTTATCTACTCAATAAACTGTACACACACGGTGCAACTAATGACCTGTGGTGAATCTGCTAAAAATGCCAAGGGTTGAATCACTGCAGTATGAGCAAATTGGCTGGTTTTGCAGAGATTAAAAAATAATATAAACCATCCGTGTTGAGAAAGACTTGCTTCAGTCAGGCATCTGCAGCACAGACTCAGAAATGTGCTATTTCTCACAGTTTACACAATTATCACCAGTATTTTATACAATGCGTAATCAACACATAATGTGATTGTTCAATCAGTCACTGAGGTTGAGGGTCCAGTAGATTTCAGAAATAAGTGCACATCACTTGTTATGGTCTCTAACTAAAACAGGGTAGGTTTAGACTGGATATAAGGAAGAAATTCTTTACAATGAGGGTGGTGAAACACTGGAATGGGTTGCCCAGAGAGGTAGTGGAGGCCTCATCCCTGGAAACATTCGAGGCCAGGTCAGACGGGGCTCTGAGCAACCTCATAGAGTTAAAGGTGTCCCTGCTCACTGCAGGGGGGTTGGGCTAGGTGACCTCTAGGGGTCCCTTCCAACCCAAAACATTCTATGATTCTATGATTCTATTTTGAGTTGGTTTGTTTGGGCATGTGTAGCCATACCCTGTGGTCTTCTACAAACAGGATACGCACAACTTAGAAGTACTAAGCAAGTGCTTATTCACTCACGCAAAAAATAGCTTGGATTTAATGACCTCTAAGGTTAAGGATTAATACACTCACTGCTCCAGATATGGCACCCAGGGTCTTTGCTGCCCCATCAGTCATGATGGTGAGGGTGGGCTGGTCTCACAGGTCCCCGCAACAGAAGCAAGGGGCTGCTGAGCTGCCACCTACCACCAGCTCCACTGACACTCATGACACTGGTGACTTGACCCAGTAGCTCCTGACTATTCCCTGGGCCAACAAGCCTCCCTCTCTATTTTAATTTAGGATTATACACCTTTCCTTGCTGGTGTTTTCCCCCCTTGAATCCTTGAGCTGCTAACAAACCTGTCACGCCAGTACCTGTAATTTTTATTTTTCTGGTCTCTGTACAGACTCAAGGCTGACTTCCAGCTGCCTGAGCAGAGGTTGTGCAGCCCTGGTGTCAGAGCTGGCCCATGCATCCTTGGTGCACAGACTGCTAAAGCTCTGGTGATGGGGGAAGCTTGCAACAGGCTACAGAAAGAAAGAGACGGGGTTCACTGATCAAAATATATATTATTAAGCTAATGTGAGGAAGTGAATTTGGAAAGGGCTTAAGATGCCATTCTTCAGGGCATGCACCAGCTAAACAGCAAAGTTAGGAAGAAACTGTCCTTATAGATCAGTTCTTCCGTGACTGCTTACCTCACGGATTCTGCGGAAATGTCCTTTGCAGCATCTGGTAGTGATCACTGTCAGAAACAGATCGCATTAAGTAGAGGCTTGTAATTATTTGTAATACTTAAGGCTAATGCTACCTTCAAGGTAGAATAACGATGGTGATGCAAAAATGATGCTTATGAGAAGTCAACTGACTGGATCGAGTTAACCCCAGTTCTCATCCAGGGAACTCCCTTGTTTCTCAATATGAGGGTTTCAGAAGTACCATTTGATCCTCTTTATTTGTATATGACTTTTCACTTTCCCTTTTGCCTCCCTACAAACAGGGGTTACTATTTATTATTTTCAGATCAATATAATGGCAGTGAGGGAAATATCTTCATGCAAATCAGGGTAGACTCTCAATGTGAACCCTGGAAAATTCCAGGTTTAGACCCATCTGTAATAGAGGTGATGCTGAGGACTAAAAATCCTGTGGACTTTTCTACTTCCTTGAGCGCTGCCTTCAGATCAGCAGCCTCCGCGCTACTCTGAGGTAGCTGGGACATCTGGATATCTTGGATGAAACTGCTAAACAGATGTGGGTAGGCATATCAAGGAAATTAAGAGGATAAGCTGGAAGCTAGGACAAATGGGTGTGATCTGGTACCTAGAACCGAAGATTGTTTGAAGGTGGTGTTTTGGGGTAAGGACTATGAGTAGGCATGGAGGCTCAGGTTGCTAAGGGTCCTAATGTGAACTGAAAGTCCAAGGGGGAGTGGGGTTCAGTTCCAGAAGGAGTCTGAGACTTCAGGCTTACATTGCTGCTCCGTCTTTTCTTCTTACAACTTCATGGCAGGGATCCAGCATGGGCAGCAAGGAGATAGAAAGTGTTTGTCTATTCATAGCAGCTCCACATACCTTGAAAACCTGTAAGTGTATGTAGGAGCTTAACATTTGAAGGAAATACTCAAAATACTGCTATCCCCACCCCGTGCTGTGCCTCTCACTCAGTTGGACTGGAACAACAGTTTGTGTGCTCACAATGTAATTTGGATTATGAACTAAACTAGTGTTTGGAAAACACTGTTTTTTTCTTAAAGTCAAACCAGTTCCTTGATCTGCTGCACAGCATGGCACATCATCACACAGGGATAAGAGAAAATGCCTATGCTAACACCACTGCTGAATTTATCATAACATGAAACTGTGATGTGAGAAACCATGTGAGATATGGAATATTCTATAGAACTGAATTCTGGTAGTCATAATTCTTAAGGACTGTACAATAAAATACCTTCTTCTGTAAGAGATATAAGAGAACTGAGAAAGCAATATTTCCACAAAGTCTTGTTTTTTCCTCATCAGAAACAATGTGCTATCAGTTTGCAAGATGGGCACCATATCACCTACCAGCATTGTCCCCATTCCATAGAATCATAGAAACATGAATAATTTAGGTTGGAAAAGACCTTTAAGATCATCAAGTCCAACCATAAACCTAACACTGCCGTTCCACCACTAAACCATGTCCCTAAACACCTCGTCTACCCATCTTTTAAATACCTCCAGGGATGGGGGCTCAACCACTTCCCTGGGCAGCCTGTTCCAATGCTTGACAATTTTTCCTGATATCCAATATAATCCTCCCCTGGCACAACTTGAGCAATAACTCTCTGTTACTTGGAAGAAGAGACCAACACCCACCTCACTATAACCTCCTTTCAGGCAGTTGTAGAGGGCAAGAAGGTCTCCCCTCAGCCTCCTCTTCTCCGAGCTGAACAACCCCAGTTCCCTCAGCCGCTCCTCATAAGACTTGTGCTCCAGACCCCTCACCAAGCTTTGTTGCCCTTCTCTGGACACACTTCAGCACCTCCATGTCCTTCTTGGAGTGAGGGGCCCAAAACTGAACACAGTATTCGAGGTGTGGCCTCACCAGTGCTGAGTTCAGGGGGACAATCACTTCCCTACTCCTGCTGGCCACACTATTCCTGATATAAACCAGGATGCTACTGGTCTTCTTGGCCACCTGGGCATGCATATGACATTTTCTGGTGAAGACAGGGACTCACTATTTGAGTAGCAAATACTGTCCCCTCAGCTGATCTCTCCTGACTGCCTTTGCAGACTGTTGCTAATGCAATCATGGAAGAATTCTCTATTTGAGTTGGCAGCTGGTAATGGTGAATGATTACTCCTAATAAAAGTAGATTCCAAAAGATATAGATAGAAACCAAATAATATAGGTAGGTAAACATCTCAAAGATGGTAAACATTCAACACGTTGTCTGAAAACTGGCAAGTAAGTAGATGAAAGGGACCTAGATAAATGAGTGTGTTCACCAGAGGCAAGACAGCAGAAATCATCTGTCACTCTTGATAGCCACTACTTAGCTAATCAGTATCCAGGCTATGCTCAGCACATGTACTATCTTCTTCTGGCAGCGAGGAAGAAAAGAAGGACCTAGGAAACAAGAATGGGGAAGAGAGTGAGGTGGTTGTGTGTGAAATGGAGAAGAGGGGTTGTAGGCATGCTAGGGGCAAGAAAGACGGTGATCCATAAAAAGCCAAATTGTATGTGTACCTGTTCCCACAGCCTGTGTGGGTCACTCTCCATTCCCAGCTGGAATGAAGCTACTCAGAAATCCAGTGCTCTACGCCACAGCAGGCACTGCAAGCTTTATAGCTACACAGAGCTGGAATTAATTGTTTTGCAACATCTGTGTGGAGTAATGGGGATGGAAAGGAATGGGCAACATGGCTTGTTATCTTTTCCCTTCTGTTTTTAGTTTATTTAAATTCTCAAGTGGACCTAAAATTCCATAAATAGTGCTATTAACGCCTGTAACAAATACAAGATATGCTAGGTTAGGTTAGACACACTAGGTCAGGTTTGGTCTCCTCAACTTTTGGTCTATTTACCTACAATTAGAATTGCAATGAACAAGCCAAAAACTGAGATGAGAAACTGGGCAGCCATGTCACACTTTAGTGAGCTGAAACTGTTTTAGATATCATATCACCACCAAAACTTCAGCCTGAACATGTGAGTGTTGCCTCAAAATGTTCTTCCAGCTGACTGCCAAAGGCTTTTTCTGTGTTAAATGAGACCCCCAGCGCTTGATCTGTTTTTTCCATAAATTTAAAACCTGACTTCTTTGTGGCTGATGTAGTACTGCTGTTATCATCCTAGTCTCAGTGTCTCTAGTCCAAAATAGTCATAGCTTGTTTGTATGATTTCTTTTCTTTTAAAAGTTTCTGTTCATGAATCTTAAAAAAAGATAATTCCTTAACTATGTTTTTAAAACTTTCAGGAATTATTAAAATAGAAAAAAATGCAAAAATTAAATTATTCACAATTAATTTATTCTTTGTTTTTCTTTCACTCTTGACAACAAAATCAGGTGAGATATATCCATGGTAACACTTTGAGGTTCTTGCTGCAATCTGTGAGGAACTTTGAAGTAACTGTTCTTATTTGTATGGCAAAAGAGATAAAAATGATGGATTTGTGAGTGCTTAGTTTTATAAAATTTGCTTCAAATTCAGTATTTGACAATATTCTCAAAGGCATTAAATGTTTCTTTGCTTAAAATAATGCACTGTTCAAAGGTTAGAACTTCAATTTTTGGGCTGCTGCTGAGGGAAGCCTCATAATTCAAACTGCTAGTTAAAATAACACCAACCATGAGCTGATGCTGTGCTTCTTAAGCCACCAAAGCCACCACCTTAAGCTACCACTATGAATGCGTGCAGTAACAAATAGCAATGCTCTGCCTCCCAAGGTCAGAATGAAGGTGTCTTTGCCATGTCAGTCACAGAACTTACCGCATATCAAACTATTATTGATGCATTTTGAGATGTTGATGCCACGACATCTTTCAGACATGCTGGTTTGTGCATGTATAATGAATTGCTTCTCCAAGAGCACGGCTCCTACACTCCACTGCAATATTAACAGGAAGGAAGAAAGGTAATTTGCTGCCTTTATACAAATGTCCTCAGCTAAAAATTTATCCAGCATATCAAAAGCCTATTCCTTTTTAAAAAAAGTCAGTGTCAGATAGTTGAAGAAATCTGAGTAACTCAGCTATATCAGGCTTGTGTAGCCAGCACAGCTGGACTCCAGACACTGACTCATTCTCCAACTACCACTACTCATTTTTTTTTCCAACAGGCTTTCTTCTGCCAGTAAATCTTCCAGCTTCCCATAATCTACTGTCAGGCTGAGGTCATGTCAATGTAGACATAAAAACTAAATCTATGTCCACGCCCATAAGGAGGAAAATAAGGGAAGAAATTTGGAACAAACTAGCACCAATAAGAGTGAAAAAAAAAACCCAACTGGGAAACACACAGACAACTTTAGAACTTCTTTGTACAGTGGAAATACTCCGCATCTGTTTTTACCGGGTCATCCTCTGTAAGCCTTTTGTATTGCTGTTGCAAGCAGGAGAGGAAAACAATTTATACTTAAGAAAGGCTACCCTTAGTTAAAAGCAACAAGATAACAACATTTTACTTTGTAAGATGTTACAGCCAAGCTATGGGGAAAAAACCCCTATGTTTTGGTAAATATGAGAAAGTGAACAGTGGTCTCTACCAGCCCCAGCCTTGTTGTCATATGTGAATAAATAATTGTTGATCTGAAGGATCATTTGCAATGTCTTGTTGCAAATTTCAGATATGTAATAAGTTCCACATTCTTGTGACCACAGCAAGTGGCCTTTCCTGAGTTTTGGCACAAGCAGATCTCCCTTTTACTTCAAGTTTATTCCAGAAAACTTGGATCTGAGTTTAACTGAAAGATCCTAAGATCCACTCCTTCCTAAACCAGCTATCCTAGACCAGTTGTAGTTGTACAGATTCATACGGTGGATGAAGCTCTACAGCCTGTCATAGGCAGGCAATTTAAATATATTTTCTTCTGGCTCTAAAATCTATTAAAAAAACAAAGCAGAAAAAGTATATCATAAAGCATATTTTATTTTTTGTAATTGTGTGACCAGTCTCTAGAAAGAGACCAGGCCACCAGCAAGCACCTTATGGTCAAGCCACCATCAGTAGACCATAATTTAAAATAGACAATTATCTGATGGAAAATGATCTTTCAATCACAAAAACAATATAGAAATTGTACTGTTGAATTTCCAGAGCTATCTCATTTTCTAAGGAGTTTTTACAGATATGCAAAGATTCTAGCCAACTGACTTCTAAGTCCTACGCAGCATGGGAAAGATGATATCCCAAAGTAAAAATGTGGCTGACAAACCATCTAGTAGAGTCCCAACAGTGAAACCAAATTGATAAAAAAATTTGGTTGGTTTTGCAAAATCTCAGCCAGGAATTTTGTTCAGTCTTTGAAGTTCAAAAATGTCAGGGAGAATGAGTTTCTGATATTTTCTTTGGCTTCTACTCAGAACTCATTTATATTCAGGCTATTAAACTTGAACTTTGAAGAGTCTGTCATAGCAACCTTAAAAAAAAAGTTAATGAGTCCAACTTTAGCTTACTGAGAGAGATTGGAGTCTTGTAAGTGAATGCAGGTATTTTTATACCAGGCTCTGAGGAAAATGCTCAATAAAAACCATAGAAGTAAAACACTATGAGGAAGGGTAAATGAAATGGAAAGTCATGCTAGTCTTTTGCCTCCAAAGCCAATAAACTGTAAGAGCAAATGTATTTGCAGTTATCTAAAATGTCGTTACCTCCCCTCTGCTCCTTTTTATACACCACATCACCAGATTTTCAGAAAAGCCCTTTGTCTGATGTGTTCCTTTGGATTTCAGTACCATCAGGAGCCTGCACCATGAGGTGCAGCAGTGCTGCTGTTGCCTACTTGGCCTATGCCTACCTTTGGAAGGTGGCAGCTCTGCTCCTCCTCCCGGGACAGTCTGAACTCCTTGGATGGCAAGGCTGAGATGGAGCCAGAATGAAGAACTGCTGAATGAGGGGTGCCTGGAGATGCAGAATAAGCAGGTTAGTAAGTGTGACGCTGGTGAAAAGAAGCATGGGAAGAAATGGGGCTGGCTATGGGGCTGCGAGTGAGGGAAAGAAGTGAACTATGGTGGTGTTATCCAGGACACCAGGCTGGCTGGGGATGGGGTTACTGCTATGACTCCAACTACTGAATTACTGCTACCTACAGGTGAGAAATGTCCAAATATTTGGAGCTGGGGAGTCTGTGCAGGCTGTAACACAAGTGCTGCCTATGCAGGAGACAAGAGTGGGGGAAGGAAATACTGAGGGGGACAGGGAAAATGAGCATCACTAGTGCCTAGGGCTCAGAAACTGTCAGAGTAGACTTGAGATGTTGTAAGTGAACCAGGACAGCAGATGAGGAGACAGGAGGTAGGGATGGCAGCCTACCCAGTGTACTTCTGAGGACACCTGGGACTGTCCCTCCCTTTCTGAGACTGCCTGCTGTGTACTCCCTTCCTACAGCTTTGGCTTTCTTAGTGTCCTGTGTAGAAACTTCAGGCTGCTGTGGGCATATACAATGCAAAAATGAGATGTTCCCAAGCCTGTAAATAAATTAATGCTCTTGGCTCTGTTCCCTGAGAGTGTCAGTTGCTGCCTCCTGCAAGGCAGTGAGATGGGCTGGCGTTGGATGGGGAGGTGTGACACGGAGGCTATGCTGCCTGCTCACCGCTTGCCACCAAAGGGTGACCGGCAGCTCTGTCACTGCCATAAAACTGCGTTTTGTTGTAGGAAATTCTCCGTTCGCCTCTGTACAAGAGGTCCCTGAGAGATGATAACACTGGACTTTTAAACCCTAAGTGTGAGTTCCTGTCACAGAAGAACACATTTCCAATTACCTGATTTTCTCATTGTCCTTATCATTCCATTAAATCTTCGACCAATTGGACTTTTAAATCAAAACCAAATACAGTTTTTCTTCTATTACCCTTCTGATATATTTAGTTTTTTCTGCTAACAAATATATTATTGTTATGCAGTAACTGTTTGTACACTACAAGGTTTTGTCCTCTGTTGTTTTTTGTACTAGTGTATTGGGTTTGCATGGCAAGATTTTGGTAGCGGGGGGGCTACAGGGGTGCCTTCTGTGAGAAGCTGCCAGAAGCAGCCCACGGTGAAGCAGCTGTGGACTCAGCAGAAAAGAATATCCTGTGTTGCTTTGAGAATTCTTCAGTCTTCAGAATTGTTGAAAAAAAATCTCTGGCAGAGTAGCTGATTGTAAACTACAGCAGCTCTAACATATGTGAATTTTCTTTTGTTCTAAACCAAGACTTGGCTGGCTCTCTGAAATGGAAAATTCAGTATTTCTGATGTGCAATTTGCTGCAGCTAAACTGCACTCATTTTGTGTTATTTCCCTCCCCTCTAGAATCTGCCTGTAGGGGCCTGTTCCTTGGTAGCTTTCCTTGCAAGGTGAAGGTGGACAAGTGTGCATGCTCTGCACTATGCAACTGAGAGAGGGAGGAATCGGCAGAATATTCAGAGAACAGCAAGAAGAGCAAAGAGAAATGCTAACAGTGATTTTCAGCTGTGCTGGCTGCCGTTGTAACTGTTGTACCTGCCTGACCAATCTTTGCTTTATTCTACTTTCAAAGTCCACTTTTGCCTGAAGTCTACGCTTGGGAAGAACTCAGCATTTTTAAATATAGAAGCCTACATATGTATTAGAGAACTTGACCGTAAGCAACCACAATATTAACTTTCACTTAAATCTAAAAGTATGTTTTCATTGTACTGTTTTTAGTTTTTTTTTTTCTTCTGATGCTCTTAGAATCTAAGTACTATTGGTGTAAAATACAACTACAGTAACAAAGAAGTCAAGATACTTATTCAGATTTAGACAGTACTCACACCTCCCCACAAAAGCTTCATGCACGCTGCAAGTAAATCGGTCATAAAGGAACATTGTCCCAGTCATCTATTTTGTTGTAAGCCAGTTTGCCATGAACATTAAAACCAATAAGCAAGGCATGAATTAATTGACTCAGTAAATAAAAAATAAAAATATATTTTGCTATGTTTCATATGTAGTAACTTACACATTTATGGTATCAAGTTTCTTTCCAGGTGAACACCTATATCATGAAGTAGAAAAATAACACTGTATGAGTCATGTTTGCAGACAGTTATCTTCTCTCACAATTACTTTCACTTAAATAAATCCTGTTATAGTCTCAGTTTAGCAAATAATGTGCTTGATCTTTGGTTTTTTAAGAAAATGTGTTTATTAGATAGAGTCAGAAATGTCTATTTCATAGAACATGCTAAGGGATGGTTTTTATTTTCTCACTACATTCATTATTACTTTATGAACACATGGAAAATAATGTCACACTGAAACGGAACAGTAATAAGGTTGTTGACCTATATCGGTACAGAGGAGGGCAACACCATGTGTTCTTCCTTCAGGCAAAATACCCAATTTATCCACTTTGCCTAGAACAAGTAACTTGAATTACCTAGCTACTTAGAGTATATTAATATATGACATTAAAAGTGTAAGAGTATTCATCAGCAACAATTTGGGTAAATGTTCGGTTTATAATTAGAAAAAAAGAGTTAAAGTGTGCGTGGGGGATTTGCTGTGTGGGGTTTTTTTTATAGTTTTAAGTCAAGGGAGAACACAAATGCAGCTCTCCACTACCTGAAACAATGTGGCTGGGCTGAAATCAAAGAAGTCAACATACCCATGGCACAGAGGATGAACCGCATCCTGGGAAAATGACTTCTTGATCGTAGCGTCTGCTTTGCCAGGAAACGGATTTAAATTGGTGAGCAGAAACCCGAGTAAGGATATGGACATCTGAATGCCTCTAGATAAAAGAGAATCGACTTACAGGTAAGAGGGAATGTTCTATTAAAACACTCGCAGTTGCGTTCTCAAAGCAATCCTTGAAACAACCACTACTGCCACCTGCATGTTCCTTCTTCGAACACAGCTATGTAGGCTTTTGAAAGTCCCAAGAAGAGTCGAGGAACTCGGTGCCCTCTGCTGGTACATCAGGAAAAAGTCATCTTAACTCTCAACGCCACAACATCAAGCAGGAACGTACCGTCCGTTCACACAGACTGTTTGGTGTCACCCGCAAACGTCATCCTACGCCTCCGTAAATTGTTTCAAAGTTCTAATATGGCAAAGTCCAGTGTAAACTATATAGACACAACACGTAACATCAGCTGTAAATAATCAGGTTCTCTAGACCAGAAGGACACCTCACCAAGGCAGCACTGGAACAAGTTAAGTGTAAACAGACTCACTTAAAACCTGTGTTGTATCTACGAGAGGCAATGCAGCAACAAACATGTGAATACACTATTACTCTGCTGGAGAATACTGGTCTTTTGGGTGACTGAATTTGTAAAATTCCCTAAGGAATACACTGAAAAATGATTATTCCCTGCTTCCATCTTCCCTGTCCTACATTCCACCTCTTAATGGCATATTTGTAGCATATCCACTCTTAAAATCTAGAGGAAACCCACCATTCCCATGTCACCAACTGATCAACACACCACCACTCATCTTGCTCAATAGCAGCTGTGACGCTGTTTCATTGGGAAAAAAAAGGAACAACCCGCTTCCTCCTTCCTTGTTCAACAACGGGCTTCAAAGTGTCATCATTTTTGGTACCTGATGCGGAGCAAGACGGTATGTGGGAAACAGACCTAAGTGTCAGAACTCGGGAAAAGCCCCCCAGCATGGGGAAGGTGCTCTGCAGAATGGCTACTCACATTACGCTGGTGTGCCAGAGGGACTTCCTCAACTCCGCTCAGCCAGCCCCAGGACCACCAAAAGGCTAAACTATGGATGATGCCTGGCTAAGCTAATTTTGGCTGTATGCTTCATTTTAACTCCCTACCTTATATTTAAAACTTCAAATATTTTATTTGTCTTGTGCATTGCTAAATAAAAACAGATATACATATCCTTCCAGTTTACTTATACATCTTTACACGGTCTTTTTGCTCTGCAGCTGTTAGTTTGTTTTAAAAGCGTATCAGAATCTTAAAGCTAGATGACGAGAACAGAGGTTATTGTTCATCCATGATATATTTTTGTACTATTCTTCTCCTCTGCAAATGGTTTCACTCCTAATTTTGCCATACTGCTGATGTTACTGTACATGGTTCCTAATTTACTGAAATCAGAAACTGAATATCTTGCAGTTGTTCTTTGCGTCTTGCTCTTTCTGAACACTCCTTGCACTCAAGTTTCACTTTCTTTTCTGCCTGGTCTTTGGCACCACCTGGTGTCTGGCTGTTGCTTGTTTGTTCTGTAAAGGAAAAATCAGCACCTTATTTCAAACATCATAGAGTAATGTTTTAATGGAAGTGTATTTAACGGTTAGGGAAAATAATATAAATAGTCTCTTGCTGTAGCAAGACTTTTAATTTTACACAGAATGAGAAGATTAATATCTGATGATGACAAAAGTAGTACGAGAACCTAATGACTCTCATATGCAAACTACTTGACTACCTCAATTACCACAAGAGGCTATTCTAGGGAAGAAACCATGTCTCATAAAATCTAGAGTGATAAAATGCAGCAGGAAACATAGTTACTGTATAATGAAGTTTGTAATAAATTCTAGACAGATCAAATTATTTCCATTGTTTCCATGTGTTCACAGAACCCAAGGACTTCCTATTGTATCTGTACATGCAACAGTGGTTTGTTCGTCAAGCTGTTGCAGCTACTGGCTTGCAAAGGCAGCACACCTGGCTTATGGAAAAACAGAAAGTCTAGACAGAACAGTACTGAAATGTAAGTAACATGAAAATAAGCTACAAACCCCAAAATAAACTATTGGTGTTTTTTCCTAATGCTTCACTGAAGCCACCTGTACTGGTTTTGGCTGGGATAGTTAATTTTCTTCATAGTAGCTCATAGGATGCTGCGTTTTAGATTTGTCATCACAACAGGGATGTTTTAGCTATTGCTGAACAAGTGCTTTAACAGCATCAAGGCCTTTTCTGCTTCTCACGCTGCCCTGCCAGCAAGTAGGCTGGGGGTGCACAAAAATTTGGGAGGGGACACAGCTGGGACAGGTGACCCCAGCTGACCAAAGGGATGTCCCAGACCATATGATGTCATGCTCAGCAATAAAAACTGGGAGAAGGAGGAATGGAGGGATGTTTGGAGTTAAGGTGGTTTTCTTCCCAAGTAACCGTTGTGAGTGATGAAGCCCTGCTTTCCTGGAAATGGCTAAACACCTGCCTGTCAAAGAGAACTAGTGAGTGAATTCCTTATTTTTCCTTAACTTTATTTCATCCCACAAGTTTTCTCACTTTTACCCTTCCAACTCTCCCCTCTGTTCTGCTGTGGGGCGGGGGGGGGTGGGGTGCGAGCAGGGGGCTGCATGGGGCTGAGCCACCTACTGGAGTTAAACCACACCACCACCTTAAATATTCCTTTCACGCAGGCAATCGCTGCCAGGATGCAATTCTTCAACTGAGACCACATAAGTACACCACTTTAAGCCCACAGAGAATTTTCACTGGGATTCTGTATAGAAACACAGTTTTTCTTACATGAACCTATTGGCAAGCCTAATCTTTCTGTGTTTTTACAAAAGAAAGAGAAGCCCCAGTAGAGAGGCATCTCTGCTACACTAGCAAACCTATACATGCAGACTAGAGTAGCTGCACTGTTAGCTGGAGCAGGGATACATCTATTTCTACTTCCAGTCCCAGCTATAAGGGAACACCCAGCGAAAACTAAAAGCAGGGCAGGCACGTCTATCCAAGCCTCCAGCTATTTGCAGCTTGGGACTTTTCCTGAGCCTGACATAGTCTGCTACTTTTGTAGCCTTCAATTACTTTCTCTTCCAAGGACCTGCCCAGCCTCCCCTGAAGCTGACGTGAACTCTTCACATGCCAACGGCGCTTGCAGTGAGTCACAGAATCATAGAATCATTTAGGTTGGAAAAGACCTTTAAGATCATCAAGTCCAACCATAAACCTAACACTGCCATTCCACCACTAAACCATGTCCCTAGGCCCCTCGTCTACCCGTCTTTTAAATACCTCCAGGGATGGAGACTCAACCACTTCCCTAGACAGCCTGTTCCAACAATGGAACAACCCTTTCTGTGAAGAATTTCTTCTTAATGTTTAACCTAAACCTGCCCTGGCACAACTTGAGGCCATTTCCTCTTATCCTATCCCTTGTTACTTGGCAGAAGAGACCAACAACTACCTGGCTGCTGCACTCTCCTGTCAGGCAGTTGTAGAGAGCAAGAAGGTCTCCCCTCAGCCTCCTCTTCTCCAGGCTAAACAACCCCAGTTCCCTCAGCTGCTCCTCATCAGACTTGTGCTCCAGACCCTTCACCAGCTTTGTTGCCCTTCTCTGGACCCACTCAGCGCCTCCACGTCCTTCTTGCAGTGAGGGGCCCAAAACTGAACACAGTATTCAAGGTGCGGCCTCACCAGTGCAGAGTACAGGGGCACGATCACTTCCGTACTCCTGCTGGCCACACTATTCCTGATACAGGCCAGGATGCCATTGGCCTTCTTGGCCACCTGGGCACACTGCTGGC
>NW_009258267.1:99227-99798 GCF_000687185.1 Egretta garzetta
CGTCCCCCGCCAGAGTGCGCCCCAGCCCCTCCTCCCCAAGCCTGTAGCATTGCATGGGGTTGTTGTGACCCAAATGCAGGACCCTCACTTGGCCTTATTGAACCTCATACAGTTGGCCTCGGCCCATCGATCCAGCCTGTCCAGGTCTCTCTGCAGAGCCCTCCTCCCCTGGAGCAGATCGACACTCCCGCCCAACTTGGTGTCCCTCAGCTCTGGTTCCTTTTTCACAAGTGATCCCTCCAACTATTTCCAACCCAGCTCCTGCCAGTTCGTTATCACCGGCCCCACACTCCTCAGCTCGGGGGAGCCCGTGGCAGTTTGTGACTACCTCTCCTACCGGGCCGAGGAGCCCCTGCTGGGAGGAGGCTGCCCTCTGCGAGTGAAAAACCTTCCTCGCTTTCCACCGGGCACCTTTGCCCGCCCCCAAACGCCTTTTTCGGAGGCGAGGGAAAGGAAGCTCTGCCAGCGCCTCCGGCTCCTGTAGCTGCACAGCCCGGCGCCGGCACAACGCAGCGCCGTTTCGCTCTCCCTGCCCTTCCCGCTACGAGTGACGGGTCCCTCGGCTTGCCGC
>NW_009258267.1:100546-135560 GCF_000687185.1 Egretta garzetta
CCCCTCCTGCCCACGGTAGCGTTCATCGTGGCGGGGTCTCGCTTCGCACTGGTTACGTTGAGGACTAAAACTTTGCCCGTCTGTCACGTCCGATGCTTTTCCCATCTATCAGAAGCTGCCGTACTGGAGCCTGTGATGACTCCCCCGTGCAGCTTCTCCCTTGTTTTTTTTGGTTTTCTTTTCTTTTTTTTTTTTTTTTTTTCCACTGGAGGCTCTGATGCTTATCAGTGTTGATTTGTTACTGGGCCAACTGCAACTGGTGTGTTCCTAAGCTGTTTAGCTGGAGGATGAGTTTAAGTGTTGTACTCCAAAGTTTGATGTGTATTTCAGGTTTTGTCAGTAATTGCTGTCATCTTGGATGTTCTTACCCATAACACGCCGTCTGTCTCGATTGTTGCTAGGTATCTAGTCTTGCTGGCATCTAGTGGCAGTGAATTAGGTATCATGTAAACACACATTTTTTGATTGTGAGTTAACTGCCACGCTGACTTTGGGTGAATGTGTGCACTGCTGCCTGGTATGAGTTAGAGTAAACAAACTTTGCTCTTTTCAGTTTTCTCAAGTTCTTCTTTTCCTTTATCAGGTAAGCAGTTCCAACCCCTGGGGTTATTTTCCCCCAATTTTTTCTAGTTTTCACTCCTGTCATTCTCCTGTCTGTGATAATTTAATGGTATTTTTTCAAAGCGCAGCATTTGCTATGCAGCGTGCTATTGTAGATGGCACTGTGCCATGATTTGCTTAATAGTTACAGCTCCTGCGTTTTCTGTCCCATGTTTCCACATCATCTTCCTATGTTTTTTTGACGGCAGTCGGTTGTGGAACTGAAGACGCTCGTGACTGTTTACAGGTTTACTTACAACCTGGTGAGACATCTCAGTAGGCTTAATCTTCCCATCAATATGCATTATTTGGCATTTATCAGTATTTAATTTCAGTTGTTCATTTGGTGGGTTACTGGTTTCCCTCACGGGTCCTTATATTTCTCTGAACATGACTCAATTAAATAACAGCATTGTCATACTGCTCATCTCCACTATCTCTTTTTTTTTTCCTGCTCACTGGCAAATGCATTGCTTTGTATCTAATAAGCGGTTTGATAGCCTAGGTTGTTAGCTTTTGACCACGACAAAAACAGGCTAATGACTCTATTCTTTGTTTTTCTTCTCAGCAAGTTCTTGATCTCTAGAAGTCCTCGCTTTTGTTTGTTTGTCTGTCTTTTAAGCCATGGCTTCTCAAAAATAGCGACGTAGAGTAAGCAAGAATGCAGGTCATCAGCGTGTCATCTGCTGTGCCATCACTGCTTGTGTATTTGTTTATTCAGTAACTGCAAGGTAATTCTTTTCCATTTGGTGCAATCATGCACAAGAAGTTACTGCACAAAAAAAAAAAAGGAAAGTGCTTGGTTCATTTCTTTGGATGTTTTATCCTAATGTATTCTTATACTAGTTCACCTGATTTTTAGTTTTTTATGTGTACAACTTGCCAAAAGTCATAGTACACCATCAGTCTTCTCTCCTTTTTTGCTATTTTACATTCAAAGGCATCTAACAGTTTTACCGATAGTATTTAGAGTTTACTGATGTTGGTATTGTCTCCCAGATGTGTTATATTCTAGTTCTAATTAGCATTTCTATCAAATTTCTAAGTATCTGTGCATGGCTTTATTTCAATCTGATAGTGTAATAGTAATAATGTTGCTAAGCAAGGTTTGTCTGGCTTCTGTGGACTAATACTGATCAAGTCATGACCTTCTTGTCTTATGGTTGTGGCATCTGGAGTTTCTAGGTGACCTCGGATACAAGTAGTAATGAGGCCTGGAGCTTTTCTGTTGGTGTAATTGGATTCATTCAGGTTAACAGGACTCTTCATCCTGAATGAGGTGAATTGATCTCCATCTCCCATTATTTTCCAGTTTACTTCTTTAAATATTGGTGTTTTTCTGCCCCTTTCTGGGTTTATGGTACAGCAGTTCTTCAGAATGGCACATTTTCACATTTATTGCATTGTGGAAACATCTCAGTCATGTACTTGATGAAAAGAGCTTTCTCTGAACTCTTAGATCTGAAGTGATAGGGTTGCTTCAGCCTTACTGCTTTGGCATTGCCAGATCTGCAGGTACCTGCTTTTTATAACCACCAAAAACCCAGGCCGTTTTGGTTTTGCTGTGGAAAGTGCTAGCAAGATATTGAAGAAAAGACATGAAAAGTGTCTCAGCAGTGTCTTCCAGTCTCCTTCTATTGATTCATGTTGGTTAATCCTGTTCTAGACATACATGCAGCATGCAGAACAATGAGATGTTATTAAAAACATCCATATTGCATATGGTTATAGAGACAGCACCTTAGATAGAAGAGTAACACCTCTGGTTCAGGAAGTTTCTAACCTATATAGGTTGTTGTAGTTGGGGAGGATAATCTGATGATGGATTGTATTGTCATCGTTTTGCACTTTTTCCTAGGCACCTGTTATTGGCCTGTTTTGGTGATGAAATACTAGGTGAAATGGATGCTTTGACCCAGCACAGTTGTTCTTGAAACAGAAGAGAGTTACTTTGTAGGGTGTTGGGTTTTATTCTTAATTGCAGATTTTACTCTTTCATCTTATTCAAATTTCTTTTTCTTAACCTTAGTCACTTTACGCCATCTAGCTTTCCTAATCAATGCTCAATCTAAACATACCATGGTCGTAAATAATCAGTGGCTACTGTCATGTATTGAGTTGATAGCTTCATGTCACAGAAAATTAGGCTAAATTAAGGGTAGCTTTTTCACTGGTGTGCTCTGGAATTAAGGTTGTAAGAAAAGATAAAAAATGTGCCAAAATTTGAGCATGTATGTGTAGGAAACTTGAAGTTCTATATTGTTCATTTTGATTTTTCTCAGGTTTATCTACTTGATGTGCATGTGCCGATGTACTGGATGCTTTTTTAGAATTTTTACCTATTTTTCAGCCTAAAGAAATAACATCCCTTATGCAGGTAACTGATTTGGAAAATGGTTTTTAATATCCACTTTCCAAAACTATTTGACAAATTTGAATTTAATTGTGGAAGTAGGTAATCATCAAGTGTCAAGGTTCCACTTTTTGAAGTTAATTTGAAAATTTGATTGAGGAGTTGCATTTATTGTAATGGTTTATGTACACTAATGACTTGGGGTGCTTTGATATCCATGTAAAATACCACCTTGTTATTGTCAGATCATCTAGTTCAACATAAAGAATCAGTTATTTAATTTTCAGATGCTTATGCATGGAGGCTTAAATTGAGTTGCAGTCAGTTTTTACTACAACACTTCTTTAGCATAAGATGTAGGGCAGAAGTGTAGCAAAGATTGTAGCTCATCCCTCATTTATACTTGCCCATATTACTCACAAAGGCTAGAAATCTTCCTTAGTATTAAAGCTTAGATTTTCTGTAGCTTAATCAAGCTTGGAAGGGGCTTGTATGTACATTGGGAAGGAAGAGTTTCAAACTTATGTACAAAGATGAAATAGCAAATTTGCCAGGTAGGGAAATTTGGTTTTCTGTTATAAGAGGAACACAGTATGAGTTCATATTCAAGATCTTTAATACATGTGTAGCAGTCACAATTTAGAAAAACACAAGAATGTAAATAAGGAAGATAGTGCTTAGTGCAGAGGAATAATGTGAGATTATATTGCAGAGAAATGTAATTTATTAGAAGAAAAAAACCCCAAAAAACAACACAAAACCCCACAGGAAAAAAAACAACACCCCAGAAAACCCTTAGAGCCGTTGTTTTCATAATCCGATTACAAAATTTCCCTAAATTGGAACCAAATTACATGCATTCACTGCTGTCTTCTAGCCTTGGCAGGCAGCTTGTTTTCTGCCGTGTAAGTTCTGTCTCTCAATGATACCGCCAAACTGCAATTTGTAGAAGTTGGGCGCTGAGATACTTCCAAAGATTTGGGTTTGGCCTTTGGAAGTGATGGTAAATGGGCTCTATTAAAATACTCATCACTTCCCAGCTGTGTGAAGGTCTTCAAATGCTGCAGGGGATGCTGACTAGACTATTTTGTCTGTGTTTTGCTGGTGATGAACAGGAATGTATTATGGTTGCTCAGAAGGAAATCAGAGTGAAAATCAGACACTAAATCAAGTCCACTACTGAGAAGAGAATGAACATGTTTGTTCTCTGTTCTAGAAGACAGAGAACAGGAGAGTTGTCAGTGCGATTGTACAGTCTCTGATCAGGTGCTACAGAAAGCAATCTTAACCTCCAGGCACTTTTCCAACTCTATTCTCTTTTCACAGCATCTCGTAAATTTTCTATAATGGGTGAGTGGATGTATTAGGATGGGAGTGGCAAGTGGCAAAGTTAAAAAACTTCCAAGCATGCTTGGTGTTTTGCAAAACTTATGGTGATGACAGATTTTTGCATTAAGATCATCCAAGATTAGGATTTGCATAATCAGTCTGTACAGAGAAAGATTACAAGTGAATGTGGAAGGGTTAATAGTGGGGCCGAATGATAGTGTTGAAGGTGACAAGGAACACAAAGAAGCAGTAGATAGATCAAGAAATGAGGAAATGGAGGGGAGGTCGCCAACCAACAGCCGTGACCAGGGAGGAAGATGTGTAACTGGTGGAATGAAAAGGCAAAGTGAAGTTAGGGGTTTTTCTAAGACTCAAATAAATTGAAGTTAAAATGACTATAAATTTATGACTGTCTAATGTGTGTGTTGACTATATGACTGAATAACTTTCCTTTTAGCTGTGAAGTTTGGAATGGTCTCAGACAAGTGTAACGGTGAAGGTGTTTCTCACGTTGCCGATTAACTTCAAACCCAAGCTAACAAGTTGTGCAAGGCTTCTCCACTTCCTTCTTCCATCTACCTGTCTTCTGTGGTTTATGTCTCTTTCCTAGAAGTTCAATGTCTGAGAGTATATAAGATATTCTGATAGAATTTAAGGCTACAGAGAACTCTATGAACTTTAATTTATTGTACAAAGAAACTTCTCAGTAGCATTCATTTAGTAAAAGTGGGATCCATTTTTTCTATTTTTACAAAGATCAGTGAGCTTCTCTCTCAAGACTTGATTTCTAGCTGAATACAATGGGCGCGTTAGTGTCTTTTCATTCCATGTGGTTTTGTCTTGCTGAAAACAAGAGGATTTTGTTTCTTTTATTACGAGGAAATGTTCTGCCTTGACAAGAAAGCAGTATTTTCATGAGTGGTTTAGAAGAATTTTTTTAGAATTAGTGCTGGGTGTGCTGATTTACTTGGATCTGAAACTGAACATTTAAATATGGTGTAAAGACCAGTGGATGGTGGCTGTTACTCTACCTTACACAGCTGAGCAGATGCATCAGACGGCTTAAGGAATAATATAGAAAGGTGTTATGTTTTTCCTTAGGTCAAAATATTGTGTGGGTATTTGTGTTTCTAAAAAGGAAAAGCTTTTTAAAAGTTACTGAAGTTAAAAAAAAAAAAAAGTAGTCCTTTATAGAATGAACTTTTTTTTTTTTTTCCCCCTTCTAGGAAATAGATGTTAACTGCCATTAGAAGCATTTTAGAGATATAATTCGACAGTGTCCGGATCTAGCAGCACTTTTTTCCTGGAAGATTTACATCTGGTGCTCCAATTTGGAGTTGTTCCTGCATTAAAAAACCCATTTCTGCTGCTCTTCTGTGCCATACAATTACATGGTTGCATTTCCTTTGGTTTTAGAAAAAGGACTGTCTTTTTAACAGCATCGAAGCAGTTTTATTTAAAAAAAAAAAAAAAAAAGGAAATTCTGGGGCGTTAATTTTTTTGTGTTTTCTTGGGGGGTGTGTGTGTTTATTGGGGTCTTGGGATAGAATTCATTTAAATATTTTCATAGCTATTTAGAAATGCTGAGGTTCTCCCAGTTTTACTCCCTGCCTATATCATTAACCTTGGTGTGGATGGGGAGATATTCCAGGTCTCTTTCTTACCATCACTTTTCCACACCTAACTGCAGCGCAGGGTCCCAGGTGCGCGGGAGGAGGTGTGCTGCTTCCCGGGCAGACGTGGTGGCAGTGACCTGGGCTCCAAGTTCTTGTCTGTTTAGAAGTGCAGGAAGAGCTGTCGGCTCAGTACGTGCTGCTCAAATTCCTGTTCCTGCTGCACTTGGAGGGAAAGGCAAGCCTGTAGCTTGCTGCTGGGGTTCGGAAAGAAAGAACTAATGAGATTTTTTCAGATACTCTGTGGTGGATGTGATGGCTAAAAAATAAAATTAATGTTAAAAATTTGGGGGTTTCTAGGGAGTGATGGATGTAGTCCAGTAAGTACTAATTCTGGTCAAGTGTTTGTTGCGTTTTTGTAACTTCCCTGATGTCTGAACCACATGTAGGTGGTGTGTTTCGGCAGGAAGGTTGAACACTGCCGCAGAACTCTTCCAACAGTTCTTAAGGAGCATGTTAGAAAGATCTGTAGTGCGTAGATGTTCTGGGCCAAATGCGTTTTTTTTGCAGTGATCTTTACCTGTTTTATGTTTACAGATAATCAGAGCTGATGTTTACATGGTTGGGTAACAAACTGTCCTTTAAAATGCTATTTTCATATTTTTAACTGTACTGAACTTTCTCTATTCTGCTGTGCGCTGTAGCTCTGCAGCTTAAATCACACTAAAAGCTAGCTGAAAATGTTAAATTATTTTGATTTAGATGAGCTGACCTGTATTTTCTTTAAACTTCTGAACTTATTTGTGAATTCTGAGAACTCATAACTAAGTTATGAGTCCAAATCAACGGTTATTGATACTTTTCCTGCTGTTATTTTTCACTGAGGGTGAACCTCTAGATCTGCTCAGCATGTTGCTTTGAAATCGCTGAGTTGTAAGTGTACATACTCATGTGTATACATAAAACACTGCAAAGTTTTGTTATCTTTCATAGGAAAGTTTTTACCTTTGAAGACAATGTTGGGACCAAGATATGATGAACAGGTTGCTGAAGAAAATCGTTTTCACCCAAGTATGTTATCCAACTACTTAAAGAGTCTGAAGGTAAAGTTAAATATTCTAGTAATTGAAATATTACTTTCATTATTAATGTTTATTCAAATGTTGCTTTTCAGATTTAAGAAAAAAGTGGTTGATGGCTTCTTCTGGACACCTGTACAGAAAATTTATTTTTTTGTTTACATTTTCAGGTTTTCTCTGTACCTCCAACATTTCCAAAAGTCCTTTCTTATAGGCAAGAATTGTGTAAAATCCTCCTGCTCATTCACTGTATTAGCAGAAAGAATCTCACTCTTATCTGTTATTACTGTTGCATCTTGGAGAGATGTCATTGTCAAAATGTAGACAGTCTGAGTTTGTAGTTTTACAAATGACTCTTGCATATGGATATGTTAAGTTGCAATTTTGCTTGTAGGAGTGAAAGCATTTGCAAGTGAAAGGAGACTTTCATAGAACTCTTCTGTAGTTTCAATGCATAATTCTCTTCTTTTGATGCATAGAATGCTTTATGGTATCTAACCAGTCATACCCAAGTGTGGAAGAAAACAATTTATGGATTTTATCCAGTAACCTCTTAGTGAAAAAAAAACGCATAAATAGAAAAAAATTTTAGGAGCATGGATTGGGACTGCCTCTATCAGTGGGTTACAGAGTTGTGCCTCTGGCTTATTTCTTCATTCTCTGTTTTGCTCATTTCTGTCTTGTCTACTTCCACTTTCATGTTCTGCACCATAGCACAAATTTGACAATAAAGGTGGGGAACAGGACCTTTCCAGCCTTTCATTAGGTCTGTGAAGTGTTGTGCCCAGTCCAGTGCATCTGGAGATGCGGGAAATGGGATTTTGAACCCCCAGGCAAAGAAAGGCCTACAGCCTAATTCTTCTAATCTGTTTATTAAACCGTTATATAGAAGGTTAGCACCATTTTTTTTGACTGTGTGTTTTATAAAACTAATCACGCTGCTGACATTTTTTCTGTGCTTTTTTTGTTTTCTTTTTTTGCTGTTGATCTATGTTAAATTAATTCCAAACTTCTTTAACAATATTGGAGCTTAAACATCAGATGAATCAGGTGACTAAAATATGGGAATCTTCTGTTCTCATCAAATGTATTATATTGTCTTGAACCCAGGTCTTGTTGCTAAATGTTTGCTATTTGAAACATACAATTTTTTTATTTGCTGAGATATGCAGTGGGTTATTGGAGTGCTATATTTGTAGAACAGCAGTTTACCAGCGATCTGGCAATGAGGTGAATGTACAGTTGAGGAGACCTTGAAAAGTGGATTTTCCCAAGACAAAAGTAGCTCACTGTGTGTGGTTCTCACCATTTTACTGCAGTGTGTTCTACTGCTAATACTTTGCAGAATAAATAACTTCTGAAACCTGGTTATTCATAGAATCATAGAATGTTTTGGGTTGGAAGGGGCCCCTAGAGGTCATCTAGTCCAACCCCCCCACAGGAGCAGGGACACCGCTAACTAGATCAGGCTGCTCAGAGCCCCGTCCAACCTGGCCTTGAATGTTTCCAGGGATGGGGCCTCCACCACCTCTCTGGGCAACCTGTTCCAGTGTTTCACCACCCTCATTGTAAAGAACTTCTTCCTTATATCTAGTCTAAACCTACCCTGTTTTAGTTTAAAACCATTACCCCTTGTCTTGTCACTGCTGGCCCTACTAAAAAGATTTTCCCCATCTTTCCTATAGGCCCCCTTTAGGTACTGAAAGGCCACAATCAGGTCTCCCCGCAGCCTTCTCTTCTCCAGGCTGAACAAGCCCAACTCTCTCAGCCTGTCCTCATAGGAGAGGTGCTCCAGCCCTCAGATCATTTTTGTAGCCCTCCTCTGTACCCGCTCCAACAGGTCCATGTCCTTCTTGTGCTGAGGGCTCCAGAGCTGGAAAAAAAAAAAGTACGGTTGGCCTTCTGGGCTGCCAGCGCACATTGCCGGCTCATGTCCAGCTTTTCATCCACCAGCACCCCTTATTGCTTAAGTCTATATAATTTAGTTTCCAAATAAGAGACTTCAGCAGAAACTTTTACCGATAGGTTTTGGTACTAGTGACATACTGTTGCTACCACAGATTTTTGAAGGTACCGGGTCAGCATTTAAGACATCTGACCGGGAGGAACTTTCTCTAACAAGCTTCCTCTGTGTTTCCTTTTTCTCATGGAGCTGGTTGCTGAAAATCTGAATGTTAGAAACGGATTTAATAAATGATAGCAACCTCATTTTTCTTCTGATTGCCAATATTGACATAGTATCTTAGCGGTCTCATAAAAAAAAATTGCAAGAGCAGTCATAGACAGTGTGAATAATTATATTAGGTAGGTTAGTACTGTTTATGCTTTACAAAAGGTAGTTTTATTTCTGTTGTGAAGAGCCAGGACGTTAGTTAGCTCAAAAGAATGTTTGGGAAATTGATATGCTCAAGTTACAATATTCCTGTTAGGAAAACTAGTTACCAGTTTTCAGCCACATTACTGTTTTCACAGATAAATTCAATCACTGATTTAAACCACTTTCCTCAAATAAGAAATGAAGAAAAAAAATCTTGGGACTGGAGAAAATTCAGTGTATTGTAGTATGCTCTCTCCCTCCTGGGGAGAATGTTTCCAAGCTCCAATGTCTAATGAGAAACTTCTGGGGTCATACAAGGGGAACCTAGTTAAGCCCATTTAATTGCACAGCAGCAGCAGAGTGCATGCATAAAGTATTAATAGCTGGAGATAGCTGGAATGTGAGAAAGTGAGGAGGAAGGCTTTTACAACCGTAGAAGGATGTAGAGAGCCTGGCCAAAATACATATGAGCAGAATGGAGGTGGTATGAAGATCTTGGTTATGTAGAAGATGAGAATTTCAAGCTATCTATGAGCTTTTTTTTCCTTCTATCCGGTAATTTTTACAATTGGAAGCAAGAAAAATAACTAGTTTCAACTGTGTTTCATTGTCTAAGATTCTAGTGTTGCAACAGTCCTTGTAAGAAATAAATCTATGTTTTAGTGAGAAGTTGCTCAACAATTTAAAATTATTCTTTCTTCCAAAGCTGTGTCATTCAATGGGCGTGGTAGACTGGAAGATGAGATTCTTGCAAAACATTGGCTGCAAAAAGTTTTTTCCAGTGGGTGGCTATCTATTTTAGCTAGGATAGTCTTTCAAAAATCAGCTCCTATTAAGAACTTTCTAGGAGCAAACTTGTGAGAGCGTGACTGAGAGGATGACTACGATGACTGATGTAATGTCAGGGCTTCAGAGCAGAGCAAAGCACCTGTATAATGAATGTATGCATACTAGAATATTCTATAGGTGCGAATTGTGGTCAGCCAGGACAAGGATAGTACAACCCCAGTTCAGTGACTGAAATGTTTTGTTTCCTGTGATACCAGTGTTTTTTTGCATGGATTTTGGGAAC
The DNA here is from genome assembly GCF_000687185.1 of Egretta garzetta. Lineage (NCBI taxonomy): Eukaryota > Metazoa > Chordata > Aves > Pelecaniformes > Ardeidae > Egretta > Egretta garzetta. The sequence goes on from NW_009258267.1 coordinate 110,910, forward strand.
ATCATAATTGTATACTTTTGTATGTTGTAATAATAATAACGATAATAATAATAATCCCCCTGATTTTTTTTTAAAATTTCTTTATCCTTTTTTTTTGCCTTGCACTCTCTAAATTGTAGTGTGTTATGTGCAGCTAATCCCATGCACCGAGAGAGCAAATGGTTATGCTTTCTGTATAGCAAGGAAACTGCTTTCAGGTCTTAAACGCTCTGTCTGCCATACATGCTTTTATACCTTTGGCTAAATTACATCGGATGCATTTTTGGTTTACTGCTCCATGAACTGTGTGAGGAGCAGTGTCGCTTCACAAGATCTTCACTTGTATATGATTGAAATGATTCATAATAATTGCAAAGGAATAGCAGGCCAGAAGTCCTAGAGTCCTGTAGTTCAGAGTTTCCTCTCTAGCAGACACTTTGCTATATTTCATTCTCCTATTCAGATCAAATGCAACATCCCAATTAAATTATTGCCAGTCTGTAGACCTTAATGTAAATAAAACCTGATCAAAATCCTGGTTTTGAGCATGTGCTGGAGTTTTAAATGTGTTGAAGATGCAGTGTTCTTCTGTGTTTTTTCATGCGTAACATGCTTCAGTGTTAATGTATTTTTAAGTGAACTATTGCTGTATCTTTAAAAAAGGCATAGCTATGGAACAAGGATTTTGCTAAATTGCCACTCTTAAAATGCCTTTTAAAAAGACATCTGGTTTCATGGTAAAGATCCTACTTGAAAGCATGACATTCAGCATATTGACCAAAAGCAATTGCTTGCACTTACAAGGCAGGAAATCAGGAATACTTTCAGTACACGGGTGTGTTAGTGAGCTGTTTTTGCACAGTAATACTGGGAGGTTTATGACTGGTGGGAATTTTGTTTGGACCACGGATCAGTAGGATGCACTTTGCTGATGTTCTCTGTGTGTTGGATGCCACCCAGTGGAATTTCTGCTTTCCATCTTCTTAAAAATGCAGTAACTTCTACAAGGCTGCTTTAAAAGACCTATTTTAGAGCTGTAAAAACCAAACACTAAAAAAGCAAGTACATGCACAAGGGGACATGTTAGGGTTGAGTGGGCAAGGCAGCCTGAATTCAGGTACGTACTAACATCTGAGTAGTTGAGACTGCCACCTTAATTACTGACAGCATCTTTGAAGATTTCAAGTTGTTTCATTTCACATTTTAGCTTTGCATAAAATGTAACCGAGAATTTAAGAGAATTTTTGTTTTAAACTTGAAAATTTGTTTGTTTGTTCTGCACTCTTAATTTAATGGATGGGTAAATTAAGATGAGTTATTTTTTCTGAGAGTATACTGTATATATGTCTCAGTAGTTAATTTTTCTTATGGTACTTCCACTGTGCCAGTGTTTAATATTGATGTACTTAAAGTGTAAGAGCACCGGATTCCACCTTATTTGGTTTTTAATGTGTTAAAGTAATTCTTTACCAGATAGATCTGCTAACAGCAGGAAAGTTTCTTATTTAGAAATGCTGGTGGAAACAACCTGAAGTTTCTGAATTGGTGGCTAGTGCTAATTCAGACACCAGCTTTCACAGAGAAACACAGATTAGTGTAATGGTGATAAAATATAGATTTTATGAACAAATACAATATTTAAGAATTTTTAAACTTGCAACTGTAGCCTGCTATTGCTTTTAATTTGGAAGTTATTAGCCATTTAGTATTTATGCACTGATATTGAACCACATTTTTTTTTTGTTTGTTTGTTTGTTTTTTTTAGGTTAAAATGGGTTTACTGGTAGACTTGACCAACACCACTAGATTCTATGATAGGAATGATATAGAGAAAGAGGGGATTAAATATATAAAGCTCCAGTGCAAAGGGTAAGTTGTCTGTACTTTTTAAACGTTTAGTTTTTAATTTGAAAGATCACACTGAAGTAATTAATCCTTTTTTTTTTCTCTCTTCCTTTTCCCCCAGCTCTCTCTTACTCTGTGTGTTCCTGTGTTTTTCAGGCATGGTGAGTGCCCTACACCCGAGAATACAGAAACATTTATCCGTGTGTGTGAACACTTCAGTGATAAGAATCCCTCAGAGCTTATAGGTATATCTTCTTATATCCGTTATATCCATCTTATATCCATCATTAGTTTTTACTGTTAATGTATTTCATATTTACTGCAGTCTTTTATTCTTAAGTCTAAGAAAAGGCATTTCCTCAATACAGTGTTTATGCATATATAGACTTGATTGCTTTTACTCCAGAAACTGGTGTGTTCCTGCATCTGTCAATTTGATTACAGCTATTGACTTAATGCAGAAAAGTGTACAGGCTTAAGAACTGTCTACAAATACATGATACTTGCATTGTGGTTTTATAACTTCTGCTGATGCAAATGCAGGTTATGTATTGCCTAAGTATTGTTTTGGCATTTGATGGTCTGGCTTACTTGAAGTCATATTTGATAACTGCATGATTCTTTAGCAAATCTCTCAAAGCAGCTGATTAATTGCTGGAAACTGGTTAGTTAGGCTAAGTTTTTTCTTTTGTGGTGTACTGTCTTGCAGTGAATATTTGAATGTTCTTAAGGATAATTTTTTTTTTTACCCAGAGCAAAGTAAGTTCTCAGTTTAATTTGGGTGGCTTCTAGTTTTAGTTAAAATCATTTTATTCTGATTTCTGTTAAGCATATTAATGTTCAACTGTTATCTGCAAACTGTCGGAGACAAGAAATTACTTTGCAGCTGAGTTTCCAGAGTCAGAGTGGGTGTTGTCCTCAAGCCTCTTTGATGATAATTCTGCAACCTTCCTGAATCAGAGTGTGCAACTTGGGAGTGCATAGAACAGTTGCTTTTGTAGTTGTCATTGATAAGAGCTTGGAAAATGAAGATGGTATGTTCGTACAGTTTAGGATTCATACAGAATCATAGAATTGTACAGTAGTTGAGGTTGTTGGAAGGGACCTGTGGAAATCAGCTAGTCAGTTGCCCTTCCTTGGAGCAGGGCCAGCTAAAGCAGCTTGCTTAGGACTGTGCCTATTTGTGTTTTGACCATCTCCAAGCTTGGAGACTCCACAACACCTTCTGGCAACCTCTTCCAGTGTTTGCTCACCCTTACAATATACAGGATTTTTTTGTATGTTTAAACAGAATTTATTGTATTTCAGTTGGTTCCCCCTGTCACAGGATACCTCTGAGAATCTTTTTTTTTTTTTTTTCAGTGCTTGAGAGATTTCATTTGGGCACATACTTTTTCACATAATTATTTTAGGTACTTTATTTCTTTATTTCACATAGAATGCAATTTTAGTTTGCAACCTATGTTTTCATCTCTAAACTATAACGTAAGTATGTGATATGAAAAATGAGGAACTGCTAAATGAGAGTGAGTAGGATTGGTTATCAACATTATTTCAAGTACTGGTTCAAGTTCTGAAATATTGTTGATGACTGATCCCACTCACTCTCATTTAGCAGTTCCTTATTTTTCACTCTTCTTTCGCAGTTCCTCCGCTTGGTCCTCCAACAATATTTCAGAACTTGAAATACTGTTATGGTCAGCAATTTATATGGAGCATGGATAGCATGGTGATATCCTATAAATAGCAGACCCATTTAACTGGTATTTCAACTTTCAAAAATGCCATTTTTAGAGTGTTGAGTCACTAACTTTTTGTCTTCTATGAATTTTGGAATGTTACTCCATTATTTAGATTGTTTCACCTATATGGAAGAAAAAGTCAATTGGAAAGAGTCCAGAAGAAAATAGTGTGTTGACTAAGCTTTTAAATAACTCATGGTTTAGGCTTTCATAGTAAAAGAGAAATGTTGGGATTTTCCATTTCCTTTCTGTGAATTACTGAAAAGTTGTTTCTGGGTCTGAACACTTGTTTCCTTTGACAGAACATCAGAGGGACTGGTGTGGAGGATGTTTTTATCAAAACCAAAAGCGGTCTGCGTCAGTGATTGTACTGCACCCTGTGTGATCTTTCCCTTCCAAGCTGTTGGTCTCATTGCTGAGATGCTTCTTATCTTTGTCATGTGCATAAAATTATTGACTTAACCTTCTTGGTAGCAGTAACAGTTGCAGGACTTATTGATAGCAATTGTGTGCAATTTCATTTCCAGTGTCGAGATTAGATATGAAAAGAGACTGAAATGTGAATGATAAGTGAACAAAATTTTCTATTCAGCTAGAACAATATAGGATGAAAACTTTATTTTTGCAACTTGAAGGACTGGAGTATGCTTGCCAACCTTAAGGAAACAAAACACAAAAATTTTGCTTAAGCAGAAAACAAAGAAGAAATGATTACTGGGAACAAATTCTATAAGGAAGCTAAAATTAATTTCATTTGATGCAAGTTACACAGTTTTAAATATTATTAAATGGTTAGAATGGATAAATCCAAGGAATTTGTAGTAGGTTTTGCCTTGCTTTATTAAGAAAGGAAGCTTGGTGGAGCAGGCACAAAACCCAACCCTGACAGAATTGATATATGTTTCTGTTTACCCATACAAAGTTTCTGGTTTTTATAAGTCTACTATTTGTAGGCATTTTTTGGATCTCCAGTTAAAAAAAAATAAATACTTAGAGTGTAAGGGAGTGTATAGAAGAAAGGACGGATATTCACATTTTGTCTGAATAAGCATCAAGTGAACTGTTGCCAAACTTAATTTAATAGCTATGGTAGAGAAATAAGGAAATCAATAAAAGCTTAAGTGACTTGCTTCATGGTCACAACTGAAAAATATGTTAATACTAAGAATAACTGCATTTGGTGTTAGTGGAAGCTTGAATACTCTGGTATTTGTAATTTAAAATGCATTACAAGGAAGAGGAACATCTTGCCTGAATCCTTTGCATTATTAATAGCACAAATTTTCAGACTGGTTCGTTTATCACTAGATGGTGCTGTTGCCTTGAGAGAAAAAAAAAAAGTTCCAATGCATTTGATTCTTCCCCTCCTTTCACTGGGGGATGAATTCAGTAAAATAGAGGCTGAAGACTTGCTTCTTTTTTTCTTACATTGAAAAGATGAGTAATTCAAGGTGATTATACTGTTGTATAGTTTTCATTTTGGTGTGTGGTTTTTTTTTTTTTTTTTTCTTTTCCCCCAAATGAATAAGTCTGGTCTTTAGCGTGGTAATAGCAGATTTGAAATAGAGTTGTGGTCTATTGACACCCCTTTCAAGTTTGAGATAGGGTAATCTTGATATTATTTTTATGCCCGATGGTGTGAAATGAATGTAATGCTTGTTGAATCCACTAAAAGCATAATTATTGAATTTGAATGTATTGTCTTCTGATAAGCAATTGAGCAGTCATTAAAAATACTTGAATCTTATCTGTATTAGCCATATTTCAGTTGCATTAAGTTAGTGCTCTTGAGTTAGGATAAAGTGAATTATCCTATACTCTTGTTGCTAATAATTTGCAGAAAAAATGTAATAAATTGCTTTTTAGGCTTATATGCCTTACGTGATCTGGGCTGCCTTGATGGGAAGGGAGATGCCTCTTTAATGTTACTGATGAAGGTTGAAGGATCCAAAACCACACTTCTGAAACTAAAGCCTGTTTGTTAAAACTACTAGCAAATGATCAAGCCCTTTTCTTGTCTTGTCTAGGTGTCCATTGCACACATGGTTTCAATAGAACTGGATTTCTGATCTGTGCCTTTTTGGTTGAGAAGTTGGATTGGAGGTAACTTTGAATGTTAATTCCTAGGGATTTGTGGAGAGTGGCCAAAGGCATGTTTCACTTATTGTCCTGACAGCTATCCTAATGTATTCACTGTTTGTTATTTTAAAACTGCCTACTAATCTTGAGCAAACAACCTATATTGACATTATTCATATCATCCCTTGGTAGCTTAGCCTGTTTCAGTCAAGCTTTCCAGGTCCGGTAGGTCAAAAAGTCAGCTGTACTTGCTGTGTGTGGGCTTTTAGGAGTGTGTATATGTTGTATTCTGTCTCTTCCCCATGACATGTCCCACATTTTGAGTAAGAATTCAGAGTTCAGAGATGTCTGAAAGATTATTTCACTTACTTTTTCATCTTTTTCATGTAGGTTTGCATGTAGGATTTTTTTTGGTTTTTTGAGTTCTGAAGAGAAGAGATTAGCTAGAGTAACAGCAGAATGATGTACTTGCTTCTGAAGGACTGGGGGGAGACACAGTCCTTGTTTCCAGCTTGTTGTTTGACTCAAGTCTACAGCATGCATCTATACAGACTCACCTGGGGGTTTTGTGACTTAAAAATGTTGGCACCTTCATCAAGAGTAGTGATGTCTTTCAAATAACACTAGTGCGGAAAAAAAAAAAGTTGCCTATACCATGCTGGTGGGCATGACTTTTGCATGTTTGGTAGCATTCACAAAACACTATTTCCTTGCGGATGGAGTCCCGAGCAAAGCATGTTTCTTCTCAAGCCCCTTAAGCATTCTGATGATATTTCTTGTATGGTCCTTTAAGTGAAGAAAATTCTACTCCTGTTGCAGCATTTTCATATGACTGGACATACAGTTATTTGGTGCTTAGCATGTACATGCAAGCTGTTTGCAAAGAACTAGGTCATTGTTGTCTGTTAGTAAACTTGGAATAAAGGTATTGGAGTGATGGAGACAGAACACCATTAGTAGTGGGTGGCTGAATCTTGGCAGAATCTTAACTGAGTATAGGAAGTAGACAGAGATACAAATGTCTTTATAGTATGATTCTAGTTGTTCCTATGAACTAGCAGATTTGTATGCTTTTAATCCAACAATTTAAAAGTGGCATGGAATAATTAGACTCAGAATTGGTCCTTTGTTCTGGAGAGGAAATGCACTTGAATCTATTTGAATCTCCTGCTTTTATGCAGCCTCTCTTTATTTTCAAACCTCTGTGGGAAAAGCCTTAGAACTTAACAGCCGTATCTTAATTTTTTTCTTCATTCAGGTAGTTAATTGTATCAAGTTGGTTCATCTTTGTCAGATTTTTTTAACAGAACACCCAAGATATCACCAGGTAGGGAAGAGTGTCCACAGCAAAAGAATGCATTTCAGCAAGGTAGTAGTTAATGCTAACCATTGTATCAAGATAAATCCAATTTGCTGTATCATTCTTTAAAATAAGGCACTGTTATTTGCTGATGAGGAAATAAGATTTTCCTGATGGAAAAATCCATCCATATTCATTCCTTAAGCATATGATATAGGAGAGCTGCTGATGTATTGTGAATACTGAGATGTATTTTATAGTTAGAGAAAGGTCATCTAGACTGAAAGCTCTCCAGCTAGTGATCAAAATCCTTGCTCAATTCTCTTTTTCACAACTCATTTTTCCCAAAGGCTGCTTTGTTTCTAGAACTAGCAAAGTATATTTTCTTTCAGCTAGGTTTCTGTGCTTGAAATCTGTGCTGCCTCTTTTGGCTTTCATTGCCATCTATTCCAGAATAGTACAGAGTTCTTCTAATATCATCAGAGACAAATTAGAGCATCTTTCAGAGCCCATCCCTTTTGGTTTGTTTTGTCCTTTTAATGGCATTGATTACAGAAGATGCGAAACAATTTAAGAAAGATACCAAAATAAAAAATGTCTTGTGAGGAAGAAATTAGGAGTCTTAGAAAACAGAATGGGGAAGAAAGCTCTTTCTAAATAACTTGGATTCTTAAACTGTCATTTCTGAGATCCGATGACCAACTCACTCTGGAAGATGTTTTGTTTTCTACTCTTACCAAAGATCAGAAGAGAGAACCAAACTTCCTGGTTCTTAGGAATTGTTTCTGTCTCTTCTGGGAAATTGGTCTCATAAAGTTCTCAGGCTCCTTCCCAAACTGTACAGATGAGACAAAAGCCTTTTGTATTTAAATTCTCTTTTCCATTTTAGCTACATTTTTTCATTGTTCCAGTGGCAGGCTATTTTCTTATCTGAAAAAAAAATTCTTTTCACAGCATGTAATATGTGCTTTTCTAGCTTTAAGATATATGCTTGTCCAGAAGCCTAACAGGGGCATGTACCTTTTGTTATTTCTCCTCTTTTTTTTTAGCAAGATTTCTAAATGTTCATCCATGGAGCATTACTGCTCCACGCAGCCATGGTAAATTGAAGGCAGAATTATGTCCAGTGTTTTCTGTTAAACATTTTCATAGGATCTGTGACAATAGCAACAATAAAAGCCTTGTGCTGTGATTGCTGTTGTATATTTTGGAGTGCTTTCCATTTGGCTAGTAGGTGCATGACTGTTAGTTTTGGTTTCTAATTTTTTTTGTGATGCAGTCTCCAGTTTATTAAAGCAGTTAAGATTGTTACCTGTGTAGTAAAAGGCTTCTGAATCACAGGTTTTTATGAGAAGCTTCTGGAAAGAGAAGTAATTTCAAAAGATTAGGATGCTTTTTCCCAGTGTAATGGCAAAATCTCTAATGAAAGGAAAGATAATTCTTAGGGGGAAAAATATAGCCATTTTTGAATTTCAACACTTGAATTTTTCTTCATTAAGTTTGTTCATCTTTTTCTTTGGTCTTTTTTGTCTTCATTCAGTCCTTAAGTACTTACCTACAAGTCACCCATTCCTTTTCTGTAGCAATAATAAAAGTTTTACCTAGGTGACCAGCAGACCACTATTAGCTACGATAAGGAGATGAAGCAGTGCAAGCTGCAGTTACTTCTGAGAACATACGCAGTGCCTACATAATTATGCAGAATCTTGTGCAAGAGCAACTGTTGCCAGGCTGATCTAAGCATGTTTCAAATATAATGAATGTTTTTGCAATTACCAGTTTAGAATTTGTTTTAATTCTCAGTCCCAACAAATCTTGTGTTTAGTAAGGCATAACATGACTAAAACATGTAAATTAAGCATTCAAAGTAATTTTCATTTTTTATTTGACAGTATTGAGGCTGCTGTGGCTACTTTTGCTCAGGCTAGACCACCAGGTATTTATAAAGGTGACTATTTGAAGGAATTATTTCGTCGTTATGGAGATGAAGATGATGCACCGTCACCACCTGAGCTACCAGAATGGTGCTTTGATGAAGATGAAGAGGAGGACGAAGATAATGGTAAAACAGGAGGCCAAGAATCGGAACCTGGATCATCAAGCTCTTCCTTTGGCAAGAGGAGAAAAGAACGCCTAAAACTGGTATTTTTGATTAAGAACTTAATATGATAATTGCTAAACTTAATTTCTTAACTGATAACTCATAGTCATCAGTTATGATGTAATAGATGCTCTACAAGTGTCAGTGCTCTTGCAAATGAGGACTGGTAGTATTGCCTCTAACCAGGAAAAACTGCTAGATTCGTTGTGAGCTTTCTTACGTTTCCTGTATGAACCTTGCAGTTGTAAAAATTACTTGATTTTTCTAATATAACAATTTTTTCTTTTTAGTTGAGATAGTAAAGTGCTTTTTACTTATTCACTCTGTCTTTAGAGGTGAAATGTTGGGGGGTGTGCGTGTGAACAGTTTTTACTTCTTTTTTGTATCCATGTGGATGAAATCCAAAATTTTTTTAATTCAGTGCTCATTTTGGTAAATATTCTTACTTTTGGAAATTTGGGAAGATTGAGAATTGGATTAGCAAGAAGCAGTATGCGCTTAAAAACCCCACAGCAGCTTTGAAATTATATTTTGTTCAAAGCTGTTTTAACTGTATAATGATAAGAAATATGGCTGATCACTTATTGTGGTAATTTTGACATATATCTGCATAATTCTGGTGAAATAAGTTACTGTAGTTATTATAGTACAGAACTAATAGTCAAGTACAAAGAATATACTTGTATCATCTGAAGACTAATGGCTCAGTTCTCTCCAAATTCCTGACTTTTTTTTATTTGCAGATAAAGTAGGGAAGAATGTTGCTGAGTGCAAAAATAGATTCAGTTCTTCTTGCATAATACTGAATTATTTTACTTGCATGCTGAGGTGTGTTTGTTTGCAAACACTTTGAAATCCTTATATGAAATATGCTGCAAAAATGCATTTTGTTGTTACTGCAGCTGCTCAGCATGTTTTATAGATGGAGTATGGAAAAAAATAGTCAGACATGAATACAGAATCTAGTCCAAAGAAGCAAGATGAATTTTGAAAACTGTCAAATAGTTCATCAGCTGGAATAAAAAATTGCCCACACTGTAAAAATCCATAGTAAAAATATATTTAGGGATATGGCCACTACTGCCATTAGCCTTGTATTAAAACATTGATATCTAAAAAAATGTATTTGGACTAGAACCTCAAAACTGGTTTTTTGACTTGACTTTGGATGTAGTAGCAAATGAGGTGTGATTGTGAGATCCAATGACAGCCTCTTTTCAGCAAGTATAAAACTAAACCGATCTGTTTAACAGGAATCTTGATACTGGCTTCCCAGGCTTTTTCTTATCTGCCACCATAGTTTTTTTGAAAGCTGGAAGCTAAATTATATGAATAAGCATATTAACAACTAAAAGTTAATTGTGAGTTAGAGAACTTATGAAAGAACGAACCATCTAGTTAATATGCATATTCGTATAATTCAGTTTTGCAGCTCTGGAGGAACATTCTTTGACATGAAGAGGAGAAACGGGGATAATTCTTTACCATGGTTCTTGGCTGGCAGTTTGGACTGCTTCTTAACTCAATAGATCTGGACACAATCTATTTGTGATTCCTTGTAAATATGTGATCTACAGGGGGAATGATTATCAGGTAAATACTTCTTGCTCAGATTTTCTTATTTTACTGTCTAAAGGGCTAAATTTTCAGCATTATGTTGATTTCCTGCAGCAGATGTCTTCAGCCTTCTAATTTGACTCTTTCTCTAAACACCTAGGCATAGACAGTGTCAAACAAGATGTGACTGTGGTGATAGTGGTCTTCTGAAATGTTTTCATTTTGATCCAAATCTTTGTGGGGACAGAAGAAAAGTTTAGGGGTAGAGGAGGAGACACCTCCCAGGCATCTTGCTAGGATGATGAATAGTCAGAAGCAATTGCCCAGCTAGCCTGCAAAGTGAAGTTAGAACGCTGTCCGCTTCAGGAATTCCTTCTTGGATGTTAGAAACTTTACTGCAACATCTTTCACTAAAACTTCCATATTTTGATGTTGAAAAGTCTTGACAGCCTTTCTTTTCTACACTACAGAAACTGTGGGAACCGTTAGAACTAATGCCATTACAGTTTTCTTCGTCATCGCCTGAATGTAGTTGACAGGTAACAGCAAATCTGTTTGCTGTAGTCTCGGATGCTACACAGGAAATCCAAACATGTTTTGACTTTGTCAGTGCATGCCATAATGATTGTAGCATCAAAGCAACATTATTAACTGACACAGAATCTCACTTCAGGAAAAAAAAATCTTCAGGCAAAAAATACTTAGAATCATAGAATCGCTTTGGTTGGAAAAGACCTTTAAGATCATCAAGTCCAACCTTTAACCTAACCCTGCCATCCCACCACTAAACCATGTCCCTAAGCACCTCATCTATCCTTCTTTTAAATACCTCCAGGAATGGGGACTTGACCACCTCCCTGGGCAGCCCATTCCAGAGCCTGATAACCCTTTCTGTGAAGAAGTTTTTCCTAATTTCTAGCCTAAACCTGCCCTGGTGCAACTTCAAACCATTCCCCTACTTGATTTTGCAAATAGGACAAAACCTTACAGTTCTGAGCCAGAACCTTCAAACTTTTCATGGGTCAGCTGAATCTTTTACTGTTTGTTAAGGAATGCCATCTGTCCTAGTCCCATGTAAGCTGTGTATTTCACAGGCATTACAGGGTGTAATATGTAGTGCTTCTAAAATGGATAGTTATATCTCAAACAGTCTGGAAGAGATGGTAGCTGTTAATGATTTTCTTCATGAATTTTGAACGTAGGTGTCTTATGGTCATCCGTGAGACAGAGGGAAACCATTAAACCTCATGGTTGACATAGCTATAGTTAGAAATAGTTAGCTATAGTTAGAAATAGTTATTTAACTATTGAAGTACATTGATTCTAAATATTAGTGACTTTGTTTTTTTCTGCCTAACCTACTTTGGTTTTGCCAAAGTTTAACCCCTGCGCTTACTGTTCTGCCCGTGGGTGTCTTGATGGATATGGGAAAAGATTATTTTCTGATTTTGCAGCAGTATTTTACATACTTGAATACTGATGTCATTTCCTTCTAGCCTTCTCTTTCTCCACATTAAATGCCAATTTGTTCACTTTTTCCCTATAGTCCATATTTTCTATACTTCTTGTCATTCTTTGTGGTCTGTCATGCTGAGTCACATTTTTCTGAGACTGTGGTGCCTATAACTGAACATAAGCCTCTAGTTGAGGCCATCCTAGTTCTTACTAGGGAGGAATTAATTTCACATGTCTTAAGGCTAATGCTTCTGTTTATATATCTCAATATAATTGCCTTTTACAAGACAGAACAATACTAATTCAGCTTTTGGTCTCTTGTTGCCTCTGTATCTTTTTCTCTAATTATCTACCATTGTGTGTTTGTATAATTGCTTATTCCTTATTAAGTGTAGAACATGTTTATACTGATTTGCACAGTGTTTTTTCCAGCCCATTCTTAAAATTAAGGATAACACTGAATTCTTAAGCTACCATCACAGTCTGTATCCCTGTTACGAAATTTATAGTTGTCACAAAAATAAGAATATGCTAATAGGAAATTTAGGAAAAATAAATTAATTCTTTTATACCTAAACCAGACTCTGCAGATCTTCCTCAATATATTCTTCCATTTTGTTAGTGAAACACTAACTCCTCTGAACCTGGTTTTGAAACAGGTTGCTCTTCTCTTTTATAGAAGTTACATCTACCACATGTTTTCTGAGTTCTTCTATGAGAACAAGACAAGCAAACAAAAGACAAGCTAAGACAAAAGCCAGCATCAAAAGATGTGCTATTTCCTGCTTCTCCCGATTCTGTGAAGCCTGTTGCATCACCAGATCCGAATCATTAGTTGAACACCGTTGTTACTGAGTGACAGTCAGTATGATATTGTTGTATCTTTCTTGCTTCTACATGCCTAGAGGCGGTTCTTGTGATTTTGGTCCTGTATTTCTGGATATTAAGTCTAAGCTGATCAGTGTAACTCCCTGGCTCTCTCTTCCTCTTTTAGAAGATGCAGACTCTCTCTCTTCCTGACATGTTTTGGAATATTTCTCGTCCTCTGGAAGGCAGTCTCTGAGCGTATTGGCACTTGGTCAAGCCTGAGTAGTTGAAGATGGCTATCGCCCAGGCCTGGTGATAGCCACTGGGGTCAGGGAGGTGTGTGTTTGGGGCTATTCCCACCCACCCACTCTTCCAGGTGGTGTTTAGGATCTGAACCAACACTAGATGATACAGTTTGCCACTTCCCCTTCAGCTGAAGTGATAGGTGGAGGGATATGGTGGCAAGTGGGGAGAGCTTGCTTGGTACAGACGATGTGAAGGTTGTGCAGAATGTAGACACTAACTGCATGTAGTTACCTTGGATCCACTAGGGCTTGTCACTCTTGTCTCAGTAGCAGCGCTGAGGACCTGAGGTGTTCCTGCTGCGCTGAGTGCTCTGGCCTCTCTGCACTGTGTTCTTCAGTGCCCTGTTTCCATGGGGGTTGTTAGCTCAACAGTGGTGCAGAAAGCGTATGAATCTGGCTCAGTTTTGGCACCTTATCCAAGGAAATATCCTTATGAAACCTGGAGTGCTGAGTTAGCCAAGCATGGATGCCCGAGTGACTCACATTGGTTTTGTAGTTTGTTACCTAGTGAGTATCCTTGAGGCAGATAATCTACAAGAGACACTTCCAAATGGCAGGCACCAATTTCATGCTTATGACTTTTTCTTTTCTGGAAAGTCTCTCCTGTTGCCTACCTTTTGCTTTGATCTTAGCAGTCGTACTGCGGTCCTGCTTTCCCTGTGCTCGCCTTGTTCCTTCTGATTTCATTGTGCTGGTACTAGTGCTGACTCATCCTATGGTGAGCTAGTTTAGGATACTAATTTGGCAGATCATCTTGAGTGCCATCATGCAGCACATCCAGGACAACCAGGTGATAAGGCCCAGTCAATGTGGGTTTATGAAAAGTAGATCCTGCTTGACTACCCTGGTCTTCTTCCGTGACAAGGTGGCCCACTTAGTGGATGAGGGAAAGGCTGTGGATGTAGTGTACCTGGCCTTTAGTGAAGCCTTTGACACCATTTCCCACAGTGTTCTACTGGAGAAAGTGGGTGCCCATGGTCTGGACAGGCATAGTCTTTGCTGGGTAAAAGACTAGCTGGATGTCTGGGTCCAAAGGGTGGTGGTGAATGGAGTTAAATCCAGTTGGAGACCAGTCACAAGTGGTGCTACTCAGGGCTCAGTGCTGGGCCAGTTCTGTTTAACATCTTTATCAACGACCTGGACAAGGCAATTGAGTGTACCCTCAGCAAGTTTGCAGATGACACTAAGCTGGGTGGGAGCCTTGATCTGCTTGAGGGTAGGAAGGCTCTACAGAGGGATATGGATGGGCTGGATTGATGGCCTGCAACCAATTGTGTGACGTTTAACAAGGCCAAGTGAGGGTCCTGCACTTGGGTCACAACAACCCCATGCAATGCTACAGGCTTGGGGAGGAGTGGCTGGAAAGCTGCTTGGCAGAGAGAGGTCTGGGGGTACTGCTTGACAGCCAGCTGCATATGAGCCAGCAGTGTGCCCAGGTGGCCAAGAGGGCCAACAACATCCTGGCCTGTATCAGAAATAGTGCGGCCAGCAGGAGCAGGGAAGTGATCGTGCCCCTGTACTCAGTGCTGGTGAGGCTGCACCTCCAACATCAGTTTTGGGCCCCTCAGTTCAAGAAGGACATGGAGGCGCTGAGTGTGTCCAGAGAAGGGCAACAAAGCTGGTGAAGGGTCTGGAGCGCAAGTCTGATGAGGAGCAGCTGAGAGAACTGGGGTTGTTTAGCCTGGAGAAGAGGAGGCTGAGGAGAGACTTTATTGCCCTCTACAACTCCCTGAAAGGAGGTTGCAGCCAGGTAGTTGTTGTTGTTGTTCTGCCAAGTAACAAGGGATAGGACAAGAGGAAATGGCCTCAAGTTTTGCCAGGACAGGTTTAGATCGGACATTAAGAACAATTTCTTCACAGCAAAGTGTATCAGACACTGGAACGGTCTATCCAGGGAAGTGGTTGAGTCCCCATCCCCGGAGGTATTTAAAAGATGGGTAGACGAGGTGCTTAGGGGGACGTGGTTTAGAAGTGGACAGGTATGGTTGGACTCAATAATCTTAAAGATCTTTTCCAACCAAATGATTGTGTGATTCTATGATTTCATCAGTAGTATGCAGCTAGATTTGTTAAGGCAGGTTTCAAGAATTTTAGAGAACAGATATGAAATACTCGTATCGTTATTTCTAGGATTCATAGCTCAACAGGTGAAACTATGCTTTGATCTTCTTAATCTGCACTGAGAATTTATTTGAGATGCTGTTGAAATAAGTCTGGTTGATTTGGGATTTCTATAGAAATCTTTAATTATGTAGCTTTGTAGACCTGATGGCTTTAATGTGTTCTGTTGTACAGAATTTGTTTTTATTCCACTTGGCATCAAACCTTTTCTGGAATAGACAAGTTATTTCAGAGGTTTATTTTCAGTATTCTTTTACTGATCTTTGCTTAGGCTTTTCAGTGGCATTCAGGTGAGCACTTCCAGTTTAGTAATCTGGTTTAGATTGAGAAGAAAATTATGCTAATGTATTTTTATACATTTTGTTACAAACCAGCTGTTTATGTTTTCTTGTTTGTTAAGAAGTTTGTCCTAGATCAACTGAGAACCCTTTAAGTTTGCTGCTGCAGAAGTACATTTATTCTTTCAATTGTTTTCCCTCAAGTGTAAGTTTAATTTTTGAGACATATAACATGGTAGATCACTCAGGTGGAGATGAAATCCATGTAACTGAACTTCTTGTACTGGAATTGCCATCTAGGTCTGATAAAATTAACATTTAATTGAAAACATGCATCTCAAAGATTTGGAGGGAGAAAAGTAGGAATTAACATCTTCATCTGCTGAGATTTTTGCTTAAAACCCCCCCCACCAAAACCTTCATGTCTAAATATGTTCCCCAGTGACTTTAGTTTACTAATTACCAGGGTACTTATGTTTATCTCACATGTTAGACCTCTACTGTTAGTGACCAGCTCTTACTTTCCACGAATCAAGGAAAGCACAGAATTGTTGGTCTAGAAATACTATTTATATAATAATAAATATTTAACATTTCATAGGATAATTTTGTCCTTAGTTTCCAGTTTACTTATTTTGAGGCCACACTTTTTGACACACTTAAAAGTGGTGTCGTAAAGGCTTCTGCCAGAAAGAGTATTGTGACCTTTAACGTACAGTGATTTGCTTCAAGCTTACAATACTGTTTAAGTTCAGATTCTCATCCACAAATAGATGTCTTGCACTACCTTATTATTATATAATATTTTGTGTACTAAGGATGATTAATTTGATCCCTGAAAATTTACTACTAAATACTTGATACTAGTGTACTTTCTTTTTAAAGAAAACATTTTGGTTACAAATGAAAAATAACGAGTCAGACTGATGCTGTAGCTTGATGTGAGAACCTCTTGAGAGTACCAGCTAAACAGTGCCTATCACTTGCCTTTTACCTCCTTTTAAATTTATTTTTAATTATTTTTTTATCTTTTCTCCCATAAATAACTCATTTCAGTTTCTGGGTTCATAATATGGCTCACCAGTGAGTTTACTGGCCAAGCTCAGCTCGTGTATCTTGGTATTTGAGGGTAAATCTTTAAGGAATATTTAAGCTACTATTGCTCATGAGGGTCAAGACTTAATCTTGTATTGACATGTTCTGATCTGCTTTTATGAAGGCTTAAATACTTTTTTTTTTTTTTTAAATTTAGGGTGCAATTTTCTTGGAAGGAATAACAGTTAAATGTGTGACCCAGGTGACAACACAACCAAAGTTAGGAGGAATACAGCAAAAATGTCAGCAGTTCTGTGGATGGGAAGGGTATGAGAAGATTTAGAACTTGTTTATTTACCCTGTCTTGGAAATAAGTGTTATGTTTCTAGTTTTGCAGAAGGAAGCAGCTCATTGTAAACATGAAAACAGGTGACTATTTCTGGATGGATAAAAAAAAAAGCAAGCTTCAAAAATAGTCAGTAGTGAAACAGATGAGGATTTTGCATTGTACTATGAAATGGAACGATCAACTGTTGATATTAAGAAACAAGATTCTAGAACTGCTTTTCCATTGAGATAACAAAATGTTTTCAGATGAATTGTTGCTGTGCACATTCCAGATGTCCATGTATTTGTGTAAAATTTAGTGCTTGCTCAAGAATTAGACTTATTTATACAACTGCTATTACACTTCAATATTGAGGTATCATACTCATTTTTATAGTCAACTCAGATTTGTGTCCGGTGTTAATGAGAACGTTTTTTTTTTTAATGTCTCTGATTCTGAACTCCTCCTTTCCAAAGCCGTTGATCCAGGGAGTTGCTCACAGTGCTTCCTAACTTGCTGATTCTTATAGTTCTTCTAGTGCTTGCGATTTTGAATTCAAATATCTCTTCCTCGAAAGTTAAAACTTCAACGTTCCACATAATTTAGTGTTTTGTCATAAACAAATACCCATGTTCTTATCAGATAGGCATTTGATTCCTCTTGCAAAATACCTTACTGGAGAAGATCTTCTAACTTGAAGTTAACCTTGCAGTAAGTCTGGTACAAGGTGACTTCAATCTAATGTAAAAAATGCATTGCCTTGTGTGACTATTTATTGCAGAATATTAATAAACATGGTGGGGTTTTGGGGTTTTTTTTAGGTCTGGATTCCCTGGAGCACAGCCTGTTTCCATGGACAAGCAAAATATTAAATTTTTGGAGCAGAAGCCATACAAAGTTAGCTGGAAAGCAGACGGCACTCGGTAAGTTTATTTTAAATGAAAAAGAAACACCCAGTAAATTGGGTAGACGGTTTGTATTTTCTCAGGAAAGTGAATTGCTTGTACAAAGGACAAAGCGTATTCTAACAGCAAAACTGATTCCAGAGATTAATTTTTTTGCTGTCTTGGTTACCAACATTTGCCGAAGTTTGTGGCCAAGTTTCTTTTTAGCAGCTGTTCTGTTAAATGTGTGTACTTTCATTCTTCTCCATAACCCTTGGCCTTTCTGTTCGCCAAGACTTGCCACCAAGGTCTTAGGATAGTCTAAGATAACAGTAAGAGTTTGTTAAGCTAAAGAATTTGTTTATAAAAGCTAAATTAAAACTTCGAGTTGATCCTTCAGAAGCTGGCTAGTATTAGAAATGTCACAGGTTTTTTTTGTTTTTTTTTTTTATTCTTGCTGTGATCCTTTATTCAAACTTGTAGTTCTGATCAGCCGAAGAGTCAATAGTTTCATCTTCCCTAACCAATTCTCTTACATTCATTGTAAGGGTGACTTTTCTTTATAACAGACTACAACCTGATTGGATTGATATCTTCAGTGTTGTTATTGTCTTGTCTTTAATTTCTCCAGTATTCTCATGTTAGTATTTCAAAGTAGGAGAAATGCCATACATCATCAAATACAGAATGCCAAAACACTTTTTTCTCTGATTGTAACTGGTTATAGATTGGTCTCAACAACATGAAACTCAGCTGTCTAAACATGTGCATTTGGTATCATCAGGTATCCTTTCATTGCATTGTCTCGTATGAAAAAGCCATGTCACATGGGGTCTCTTGCCTTTACACCCAGCAGCTTGGATGAGGTATAGAAAGTATTTGCTATTCACATTGAAGTAAACCCCCAAATGTTAGGTGCCCTGTTTCCTTGTACTCTTGCAAAGAGGTACTGTGGCCCTTCATGCAAACAAATAATTGTTGAGTAAAATTCCAAACCTTTAAAATCATCCTTATTTGCATAGGACTGAATATTTTTAGTAGGTTGGAACATTTTTGAAATTACAACCATTTTCTTGAGGTTTTGAAATCATCATCAATGAGGATTGATATTTGAACCTTCTGTTTTTCTTCAGTATTTTTGGTTTCAAAACTAAAATCAGGAATCCCAGATGTTAATGGAAATGGTTTTAACCTATACTACTGTTCTGGTTTCAGATGGGATAGAATTAATTTTCTTCCTAGTAGCTGTGGTTTGGATTTAGCATGAGAATAATGTGATAACACACCAATGTTTTAGTTGTTGCTGAGCAGTGCTTACACCAGTCAAGGACTTTTCAGCTTCCCCTGCTCTGCCAGGTGCACAAGAAGCTGGGAGGGGGCACAGCCAGGACAGCTGACCCCAACTGGCCAAAGGGCTATTCCATACCATATGACATCATGCTCAGTATATAAGCTGGGGGGAGTTGGCCGGGAGGCAGTGATTGCTGCTCGGGGACTGGCGGGGTGTCAGTTGGTGGGTGGTGAGTGGTTGCATCACTTCATTTTTTTCCTGGGTTTTGTTTTTCTTTCTCTTTTTGTTGTGTTCTCTTTCATTATTTATTATTATTATATTTCCATTATTAAACTGTTCTTATCTCAACCCACAAGTTTTCTCACTTTTGCCCTTCCAATTCTCTCCCCCATCCCACTGGGAGGGGAGGGTGAGCGAGCGGCTGTGTGGTGCTTGGTTGCTGGCTGAGGTTAAACCATGACAGCTACTCTTAGCATTTAGATCGCAACCTTCCTTTTTGTTGTGGGTGCTATCTTGAGGTAATTAATAATGTCCTATCATAGTCGGTAGTGTCTCAGTAACAGGAAGAATTTAAGTTGTGTGACACATCTCATTCATTTCAATAGCTTGATTTTTATTTCTAAAAGATGTTCTTTATATACGGTAGTATTTAAGCAATTGTAATCTGTGCAAAGTGGAATGACTTCAGGTTTTATTCACTTAGAGCAATTGAATAGATTTGTAACCTTCTTTGACTTGATCAGAAAAAGTGCAATTACAATGAATGCACACATGGTAAGAGGAGAACTGTTACGCTCACATGTGCGTGGTGCTTTAGACTAGCAAAAGAGTTCAGTATTGACACATGTACAAGTTAGAAGGCATCAGTTGGGTGGATGAAATGTATGCTTTCAAAAACAGGAGGTAAGATTTTCTGTTTTCAAACTGGTGAAGTTAAAATACTGGTTTTGTGTATAGCTATGGGTAAAAGGAGTTTTGTTTTAACAGTGCATTGGGAAGCATTCTCCTTCCAGGTGCTGAGACAACAAAGTACAGGTTTGATACTAAATAAAAAAGCTGTGTGGGCTGTCTGCTAAAGTTTTTCCTGCATTCTTTATTCTGCATTATTTATTTTGCTAGGTCTGTTATCTTTAGTAATAGAACGGAGTATCCTAGATAACAAAAACCCTGAAAAATATGGGGAATTGGGTGTTTTACAACACTTACCAAGTGGCTCTACATGGAGTCAGTCAGGGTTCAGCACAATTCAGCACAATTCAGCCCAAACTAAGCTGTCTCCTATAAAAAAAAAAAACAACAAAAACCCAAACCAAAACGAAAACCAAAAAAAAACCCAAACACAACAAAACCCAAACCCCTTCAGGTGTCTCTCATCTAAAGAGTTTGTACTTCAACGGTTTATTAGCTTGGGCAAAGCATGGTGTGAAAGTACAAAGTCAGCTTGCACTCAGTATGGCATTCAAGCATTAAGAAATGGGTGGGAATATTTGGCTTATTAACGTTGGCTGGCTGTATGCACAAGCTCTTGGGTAATGCGATGCAGGCGTTCTCAGGGTGCAAGGTTACAGAAACATGGTGTTGGGACATGCAGGCTTATTCTCAGAGCACTACAGTGCATTCAAAAGCTGCTGAGCCTAAACAAGTGAAGTCAGCCAACTTAAACTGACCATGCAAAGAGCCAGATGGGAGTCTTTGTATTTATTATGCTTTTAATCTCCATTCCAGATATACTGCCCATGGACTTGACTTGTATAACTATGAAAATACGTTTACAAAGTATTAATGTCCGTGCAGCTCAGATGTTGGTAATCCATGCCTTTTTTCACAGTTTAGTCCTTCAGGAAGCCTTTGTTTTAGGGATGGTTTTACACTAGTATTTTAGTATGTATTAAAGACAGTTTATGGAAATGTTTTTATATAATTTAAGACTATTGCTTCAAGAAATAGTAATAGCAGAAAATAATTCTGTTTTTAAAATAATTTTACAGAAGGGCATTTGATATTAAAGGAAAAATTGCTTCATCTGCAGTGTCTCTAGTGCACATTGCCACTGAAGAATAATCTGTTCAAAACTGTGGGTCGTTAGCTAATACAGATTGGTACGTCTTAGAACAAATACTAAGATGCTGTAAAATTGCAATTAGTGCTATTCCATAGGGTTGTAAGCTGGTTTTCCACATTCCTTTTTTTGTCTGCATTTTTAATATGAATGGTCTTTCTTTGTCGTATCTTCGCTTATTCATTTGGAAAATCGAAGTCTTATGGAATATTCTTATTTTCTTAATCAAAGGTACAGGATGCATACATTCTGAATGCTAGAATAATTATATAGAAAATAGTAGCGTACCTGTAAGACTGCCTTTTGTGAAAGAAATTGAAGTGCACATGTAATTACTTGTAGGGTTTTTCAGTATTTTGGACATTCAGTCTTGTGTTTTTAGAGTTCTAGAGTGGTGACAAACCAGAATGGATGAAGAATAAAACAGATGGAACTAAATAGTTCCTTTACATTTTCTCTAAACATAGTAACTTGTAGTTGATCATGGTGATACACAGACTGATAGGTATATTCAGAGAAGAAAATGGTGCTACAAAGATCCAGTGTTAATAAAATTCAGCTGAAGGTACGTCGTGAAAGAGAGATTAAAGGTGAAAACCTGAGCTATTATTTGGCATTTAGACACTGTGCATGATAGCTACCCTAATCAACAATGAAAAATGACTATGCCAGTTTTTTACATTGGATGTGCTTCTAATTATTTTGTTGTTCTCCAACGATCTGGACTGCATATGCAATTAAACAGATTTTCATTAATTATTCTGAATGCTTGTGTTGACAGGCGTGACCTTCCTGAATTTAGTATTAAGACATCAGTTAGTGGAGATCCATTTATGGATCCCCTGCTTACTTTACCTGGAGATGAAACCCCTGTCATCAAATATCTCTGGAGCTATTCTGTTAAGTGTGGTTTAGATGCAACAGTCTAGGGTTTGCCTATTCCAGTATTATTTGGCTTGTATATGTGTTTTTTTGTTTTGTTCTCTCTCTTTGCTTAAAAAAGCACTGCTGTTTCATTGACCTGATTGGACTTACAGAAAAGCAGATGCTTACCTAATAACTTCATAGTATACTTTCTCACTTAAATAAAGCACTCTCATCTCAGTTAATAGCAATATTTGATCAACTTAGCCAAATTTCTTAAATTTCACCATTGTTAAATTACCTGCATTTTATTCCTGTAGCAGTAGTTTTCTCTAGAGGTTTCATGGCAGAAGCCTTTATTTGTAGATTGTCTTAACTCATATGTAGTGTAATTTCACCGAGGACTTTTACTTTTCTCCAAAGGCATTTGCTATTCCTAGATTTCAGCTGGAGCTGAACTTTTACACTTCTGGTTTAAGAGCTGTGGTGTTGTTGGGTTTTGTTTGTTTGCTTGTTTTTTAGTGGTAGAACAGTGCATGTTTTCTTGCTTTCTTAGTATTGTTACGTTTCTCTACTCGTAATTTTTTTTTTTTAAAAAGGAGGTATTTCCCTAAATGAAAGAACATTAATTATCATCTTGTGTTGACTAAATAATGTGAAATTGAGCAGTTACATTATTTGACAGAGATTCTATAAAATATTTTGGGGAAATTTACTGGAGTAGTATCTTACACAATTTTGTAAATGTGTGGGTTCTGAGTCTGGTTTGGATCAAAACTCATCTTCCTCCATTCTCTTGGAGCCCTGCGTTCAAAATCTTCTGACTTAATCCTTGCTTAGTCTGGCCTGATTTACAGAGTTTGTGCCTGCACCGTGGTCTTGCTTGTTCTGTGCTTGGTTTCCAGAGCCCTGTTCCATGCACATCAGCAAGGCACACCTCCTTGTTCCTACTCCAGCTTTCCTTCTGGAGCATGTTCGCTCCAAAGGGAAATGCAGTGTGAACAAGTACTTCTCCCTGCCTGTTTATAGGTGCCTATCTGTTTGCATTTCAGGTTTAAATAAATGGACTTAAAAAAGCTTTGGAGCTCACTTAGCATTGACTGTCTTTGGAAAAAATATTTCCTTTGTGCCAGCTATTTGTGTGTATGTAAATATTATATGCAACTCCGTTTTGGGGAAAAACACCTCTAAAATCATAGTGCTTTAAATTACTATTATAAGAAAATAAATCGCCTAAAACTACAGCTAGTCTGACTGGTTTGGTGTGAATTCTATCCTGTATATTTATTGGAACAGTTGTCAAACCTCTGGTGTCTTAGAAATAATCTTAATGCTAATCTATTCATAAGGCATAGAAATCCAAAGGGCATATTTCCTGCTACTAAAACCATGCCTTTTGGCTTTGTTGAGATGAAATATACCTTGTATGTTAACAGTAGCTATAGGGTACGTATGGCTTTACAAATGTATGCAATTCTGTAGTGCTGTGTTTCCAAAATAGTAGTTGCTATCTGAAGAAGATAATTGTAACAGTATGTTCAAGGCACACTGTATGACTCTCTATTACCAACTTTCTACTGTAAAGTGATTAACCCAGGTGGTTAGCGGCTTGCTGTATCCCTTGATATGTATCTCATTAATACTGTTTGTAGCAGATGTTTGTTCTAATGAGTGGAGCTGAATGTTCAGAGAGGAGCAGGGCTGGTAAAGTAATGAGACACCAGTTTTGAAAAAAAGACTGTTACCACTAAGAATAATAAAAAGCTTTAAAATGTCTGTGGAATAATTCAAGTTAATACAATCAAACAGGACTAGGTTTTATAGTGGTAAAATGTGACCTGAACTAAATGCAAGCTATTAAGGGGTGTAAGTTATTTTCCTACATTTGTATGAGTACCTTTTTATTTTTCGCATCTGTACACATGCAGTTGTAGTAAGAAATAATAAATATGATCATAATACTATGGCTGTTCAATTATGGTAAGGCAGCTATTTAAAAAAATGCAGAACAGGTAGTTCTTGCCAAAGGCTATTATATTTGAAAAATATTCATGCAAATTTGATGGCTTGCAGATAACTAAACGTGAACAAGTAGATACAGAATGTAAAGCAGTTCTTTGAGAATTGCTGCTAATTGTATAAAAGGTGTTTGTAACAAAATAGTTGGGAACACCTCTGAAATTAGTTATTTTTTTCATGATTAGCAAATTACTTTTTAGAAAAAGGCCTGTTGCCTAAATAATTCTTATTTTGTTGGTATCATAGTGCAAAATAAAAAGAGTAAAGCTACCTTTAACTGTATGATAAAGACTGGTGGCCAAATTCTTGGATTGTGTTTGTTAATTAAATAATTTTGATTTATCCAAAGCATGTAAGTTACTATATTATCCAACTTACGATAGCTTCCCAGGTTTCTTCTGTTTAGTTTTTTGTACAAATTGAAGAAAATATCTGTTTTTGTTAAGAACTTGGAAATTATTTGCAGTTGCCGCCTCTTCAGAAACATAATTGTGAACATTGCTTGAAGGAATTCTACTTGGGTATGTTTTAAGATAACTTTTCAGGCATGTTGTTAAAATGTAGTGAAGACAAGGTAAAAGTTTTTCCCTGAATTTGCATGG
>NW_009258267.1:135570-146077 GCF_000687185.1 Egretta garzetta
AGAAACTGCAGATTCCTAATATGAAAAGTTATCCAAAAGTCATGTGTGACAAGAGTAACTTGTGAATAGGTGATCATTGCTAAAGAACAGCTCTCAAAAAATGAAGAAAACAGAGAAACAGATTTTTCTGTTTTAAAAATTAAGAAGTAAAAGAAACCAGCCCAAAATTGGGTGGCAAGGAAGAAAAATGGTAGCCTGTCTGCAGAGGATTAAAGAAGAGAGAGTTGAATGGGTTCACGGTAAAACTATTTTCCCTGAGATACAGGAGGGGGTTAGAGAGGAAGTTGGGATAATAATGAGACAGAAGGAGGACAGAGAAGATTGGAGAGAGTACTAATCCAATTAGAAAACAAATCTATCCACTTGAGAACTCATTATTAAGAGCAAGAGACCAGCTTGTCGTGAAAGCAGATCTAGAGAATGGAAAGGTTGTCTCCCGGGAGCAAAGATACTGATGTCGAGTTGAACTTGAAGGAGACTCTGTTGGGAATGAGAAAGAAGCCATAGATTAATTTTCAAATGGGTACAAATGACCAGATTCTCATGGATGTGGATGGAATTTTATGCCCAGTAGTGGAAAATGCCTGAAGTGGAGGTTTACACGATTGTTAGTGTATTCTTTCCTAATTCAGAGGAGAGGGGCAACAATGTCGGATGTTGAGATCTGACAGATGGCTCAGAAATGGTGCTAACAGGAAAGTTTATGGCTGTTAATCACTGGAGAGCATTTATGAGTAAAGAGCTTTTTTCAAGGTGTGAATACCCTTTCTGGGTACCTTACTTTCTGACCCTAGATAGCTAGTGAATAAGTGAATTATTACATATCATGTTTTTAGTGTCTTGTCATTTTAGTCATGTTTAGGATTATACGTGTTTATGGTCTTGGGGTCAGGAAGGAGCATTTGCCTCCTAATGGTAGGATGGGGTGAGGAACCCACATGAGAATCATCTGGATGCTTATAAACCATACCTTCCTTTCCTTTCCCTTCCTCCTCTCCCTACTCAAGAAATAGACTTAAATATTTATCAGTTTTGCACCATTGGTTGGTTATGCTGTGTATCCCTTCCTCTCTGGTTGGGGCACGTTTCTGTGGTCTGAAATTTTAAAGGACAGAAATATTCAGGGGTTTGGACATATACTGAACAGACTTTTCAGGACCAAATGGATTTTTTTTTTTTTTATAAGAGCGACAGGTTTTGTGAACAACTGGGCTTAACTCAAGTGGTTTGATTCCAAGTTAAATGAGCTTTATTCAAACCATGTGCTTATGTAACTATCAGCAATGGGCAAAGCCTCAACTGTTGAGTGCTAATTATACATCGTTCGTGTGTGTAGGACAGCTACTCTTCAGACACTTGTTATTATTTTCATTGAATGTCTCAAAGTAGTAGTTGTAAGGGTTTTTCTGTTATTCCCATGAAACTGTCAAAATGGGATTGTATTTAAAGAGAAGACTTGGAACAAAAACCTTAGTTAAAAGGGTAAGGTGACTGTTGCTGTTCCCCTGTTCCTAACGCTGCACTGTCTTGTTGCATGCTACATTTTTATGGTCTTTGGAAGGAAAATGCAGTTTTTGTTTACATGGCATAGTCCTTTGTGGTCCTTCTTTATAATTATCTTAACCAGTTCTTTAAGAGAAAACAAGCTTGACCATTTTTAAACTAGTTCTGCAGTTCTACAGCTGGAAGAACCTTGGTTTAGTATGAGTCTGGATTTATTTTACTGACTTTATTTTGAATAATGTACTTAATTGGAGATAGCATATATTTTGGCTGGAAATTGAAGTTGTAAAAGTTATTGAAATGGTTGTAATAAAGCTCCTCTCCCCACCCTCTCCAGTCAAGATTAAAAACTATAAATAGCTTTTATAGACTTGAGTACTAACCAGTTGTTAGCTTTTAAGTGTGTAATGGTAACATAATGTCAAGCTTCTGCAATATTATATAAAGGTCATGCATATGATTCTGGATTATAATCTATTAAACTGCCTTTCTGATGATTGCTGAAAAGAGAATTCGTAGATTTTAAGCACTCTAAACAGCATGTTCTTAATTTTCTGAAGAAGCAGATGCTTAATTTATGGTTTTATTTTGTGTGTTCAGATAGGCGAGGAAGAGAAGATGGGATGGGGAGTCAGGAATGGTGAATTTTGAGATTAGAAAGTTGGGGTTTTAGTAGGTGAGATGTGAGTATTCACTCGCTCTACATCTTAATAATTATTCCTTATAGTTGTGTTGGGCAGTACATTTAGCATTACAAGACTGATATCAGCATGTTTCCCACAGCATTAGAACCCATTAATATAATATGCTTACTTGAGTTTTTATTTGAGAGTGCAAAAATAAATCTTCAATAAGTTGAGGTAAGATTAAGGGCGCTTCCAGCATATTTAGCGTGTCCCCTATCTCAAGGTAAAGACATTCTAGGTCAGGGTGAAGAAATTCTAGCACAAGGTGGCCTCATCATCCCCTGTTGACATGCTGTCAAAGGGCATGTTGTCCTTTTCTCCTTTTTCACCCATTGTACAGGGAATGAGAGCGTGCCTAGACTTTGGCCAGCAGACTGATTCTGACAGCAGAAAGAGAGTTGTCAGGTTTTGGTAGCCAGACACATGGGCGTCACCAGATAAATCATTGGTTCTGTTTAACTACACTGATTACGAACCAGGAAAGGTCTCTCTTGATTGAGAGACTGTAGGTGAAATGAGGTATCACGGAGTGTCATAAGGTCTTAGACTAATATCTGGAATTATTTGGTATAAATATTGTTACTCTTAAGAAGTTCCCAGAAGACGGTATTATTTAAAGTAGAGATGTATATTATAGACCAGGTCTATTAGTTTCACAGCTCCTTGGGCTTGGTTGAAATTGTATTTTATCTTAATGCTGCATTTGGAGTGGGTTGTTTGGGGTGGGGTTTTTTTTGGGTGGGATGGGGGTGGTAGTTTGGATGATGGTGTATTTATGTATTTATTTATTTATTACTAAGGCACAACCATACCATTTTGTTGCTTCTCCATCTCCTGAAGTCTGTTTTTTAAACCATTGAATCGATGTAGAGGAAGGAATAAATAGGTGTGACAGAACATGTCATCCCCAGTCTGGATCCAAATTGACTAAAATGGCCACAGAAGGCATGCTTAATCTAGGTTGTGGTTTCTCATTTAGACATGCCTGCAACAGTGTCAAGACTCTGAAAAGAAGTGGTAGAAGGAAGCTGTTGTTTTTGTGTCCCTTTCTGAAGTGGTTAAGGAGCACTGCTGATGTGATACCATACAGGAGGTACACTTTGCGAAGTAGCAGGCTTGATGCTTCACAGTTCTGAAGCCTTTTGACAGCTCACAAAGTTTTATGGTCACAATTCTGAGCTCTTGGAAAAGTGCTACTTAACTGATTATTCATATATAACTATTTGAATATTTGGACAGATTGTCTTCTAAGCAAGCTCTTTTGTTTATTTATAAATAGTTAATGCATTAAAATGCTTAGTATGTAGCTTGTGCTATGAATACTAATCTTAGAGTATTCAACTGGAGTCCTAAAATGTTCTAATTAGACCAAGATAAATGGTGTGCCTGTGTGTGTACCTGATGTTCAAGCGACAAATATCAGTGATTACTGGTTTGTTTATTTATTTTCCTTTCTCCCAGGCCACTTTAAGAGTGGAACAGTGCGTCCTGTGCTGCTGGTTCTCTTGGGGGGTTTACGAGCACATCCATGAAGTGTAATGGCTTAAGCTTATTCAGGGAAGACAGACATTCAGTATGTAAAGTTTAACTATACAAGTATCTAGAGCAGCCCATTCCTGTGCCTGTGATGCAGACAGAATTGACCCAGCACACATTCTGGCATAAATCAGTTCAAAGTTAAGGCAACCTCCTTTTTCAAAGCTGTGATACTCTTTTCTTGACTGCTATGTTATGGACCTCCATGAGAGGTGTTATGGTTCTCTTGCTTGGGGAAAGAAGGAATGTAACTACTTGTCATCTCATGCTAAATTAATTTGATTTTCTTACACCATTGTGTAACTGCTGCTTTGCAATTTTTTTTTGAGCCTGTTGCTTCAGGCATGAATTTCCCTCTAAATCTCCAAGATATTTTCAGACTAAAATTTGTGGAGGAAGGATGGGGTCAAATAAGTTCAAGCAAGCTTGAAGCTCAATATCTGCAATTAACAATAATAATAAATGATAAGAGAATTCAGTAGTTTAGTCAAGCTTGAGGTATAATTTGTTCCATTAACCTTACAAATTTTAAAAAAAAGTATTCAGAACATTATACTGTACAGTTGTTTTTCCAATAGTGTACCTCTCTCTAATGTAGAAATGTGCTTTAATATGGACTTGACCACTTAGCATCATGAACATTTTGGTGAAACAAAGAGAATGTAGTATTTAAAATAAATCTGTTGCTATACAGATTCTGTTACTGGGTCACATCTTTTCTAGCTAGTTAACAATTCTTCTTTTGTTTTACACCATATATGTCATAATGCACTATAACAACTCTTCAAGATATAGTAGTTATAGACTAATTTACCCTTTGTTGTAGGTCAAGTAATGATAATGAGACAACTTCAAATTTAACCCGTAAGGTTTAATATCCTTTTAGAAATAAAGAAACACACGCACACCCCCCAGCACTCTTAACTTAATTAAAAACCTGGAAGGCAGTCAAGAAAAACACTGTAACTGGATAATCTTTTTTAACCTTGCTAAATTCTTGGTTTTACCAGCTCTGTAGCAGAGTTTCACAGTCTAATAATACTTTAGATATAAAATGTAGTTTTACATTGGTTTTGAATTTGCCATCTGTTAATTTAATGAAAGGCTTCCTTATCCTTGATTTATAAAACAGGAAAAACTGAAGTTTGAACTCAGTCTAAACTATGATACTTTATTAGGAGAAACGCTACCAGTTTCTGCGCATCTTCTGCATTTTTCCATACTCCATAGTATTACCATTATCTCCTTTATTCAGAATAAACTGACTTCCATATTAATGCTGATGCACATAGTATTCCAGGTGAAGGGGATACCAATAAGCTCTATAATGATACAACATTATTTCTGTATTATGCACCATCCTATTAGTTATGTGGCTTAATGATTTGTTTGCTTTTTTTTTTTTTGACTGCAGATGCATTTCTGTGCTGTTCCTGACCTCTACAAAGTAGCTGCTGTATTAGTTTTCTCTGCCAACAGAGTTAATTCAGAACCTTGTAAAGTGGGGAAGTGTATCTCTCTCTTCCTGCCTGTGTCTTGGTACCTTTTGGATAGTCATTGTTTAGGAAAGATGCAAAATAAAGTTTGAGGGATAACATTTTATTTTCATAATAGCTGGAGGACAAAAAGATGTTACGGAGTTCAGGTTTTTAAAAAATCACTACAGGATTGTTAAGGTAAACTTCTGGGTTACTGCTGAATCTGCTGCAGATACCCAACCGGATCAGAGTTGTCATTATGAGCACACTTTATTTAACACCTAATGCAAGTTGAGTGTCTAGGTCTCCAATGATGTAACGAGAGTTTAGCCAACACAGTTATTGAATCCTAGGGAACTATTCATTTCACCCTAAAGTAGACACCTTACAATTATGAAACTTAATCAGAAGCTGAATTCTGCCCTCTTTCGAGGGTGGAGAATTGGTGGAGAATTTTGATCGGTGACGAACCCAGGTGCTTCTGAACGTAATAAGAGATACATTTACTTACTAAACAGCAGCCTAGAAATACAGTATTTTAATAATGAGGAAAAAAAATATCTTGATTGTAGAAGATAATTTTGGGTCATTGATGAAAAGGCTTTGCTTTGAACTTAGAACATTGTGATTGTAATGAGAGGTTAAAATAGATAAATAATGTAGGTTCTCTTATCTAAAATGACAGATTTGGATAAATTAAGAGAAGTAGTTAATGGAATCAGGACTGAGGAACACAGTCTTCTGTATAGATAAGGCATGGTATTTCCTCTGCATTCGATCATTTTGGTAGGAGTTTGTATACCATGTAAAAGGAAAATAGCTTTTTTGACACAGGACTAGTGGTAGAACTCATGCTTCTGGACTCTGACAAAATTTTGATCTATTATAGAGACTGAGGCTGATGAAGATTGCTAGAATTATAGGTAAAGAATGTATTGAAAGAAAATGGCAGTGGATGGTTTTGGAAGAAAATATATAGAAAGCAGCAAGTGGAGATCCTGAATATTAATTTTATATAGTCATTAAGAATTTTTGAAATGGGACCAAGTATGTTCTGACAAACAAATGAGGGAGACAAGCCACTGAATTCACTGAGGAGCAGAATAATAAAACTGGAAGGATATTTAGTTGTAGAAAATGCAAGGTCATGAATAAGAAATATTGGAGCTGGAGGCTGTTAATTGGAAATGACTGTCAGTCAGAATCTAAGAGGGGTTTTTTGGTTTAAAATACTGATGGCAGAATTTAACCTAGAAGTATGTGAGGGAAATATAAAGTGCTGGTATATTCAGAGCAGACTAACTTCCAAGGGCTTGCATGTGTGGTTTTTAAAAATTTTATTTAGAGTTTGGATTATCAAGTCCAATACATAATTCTACAGCTGCTTATGTGTAGCAGTGTTTCTTGTGGGCTGATGAGCTATGTACTTGTGCAAATGAAAACATGTGTACAAGTTTGAAAATGGTATTTGTGACAGAGCTTCAGTGTGCTGATTAGAAAGACGTTATTTTCCTTTTGTGTACACACTGAAAGTAATATAATATTATGAGTCTTCACATAACTTCATGTGTTAGTGTCCCTGTATCCAGGCTTTGTCATCCTTCAGGAGACATAGTTTGAAGCAGCGACCATTGCCAGCAGCAATTAGTAGAAGAGAAGAAAGGAAGCTGAGTCTTCCCCATTTATCAGGGCTTTAGGGTGTATTGCTCCCCGTCTGCCACAGGACAACTTCAAACACAATCTGGATTCAGGCCAGGCCATGGAACTGCAGAGGCTTAGTGACACAGATAGATGATCTCCTACTGTCAGTGGGTAGAGGGCAGTCATTAATTTTCATTTTCCTGGCCGTTTCTACAGCGTTTGATGTGTCTGGCCAGAAGTTGATGCTGTCTTGCCAGGAGGGAGTGGCAGGGTCCAAAGTAAAGTGCTAAAGTGGCTTGGCCTTGTCCGAAGTGATCTATCTACAGAGTGGCGACACACTCATGATTTTGAAGTGTGGCCAATCATAAAAGGAAATTAAGAAAATGAAAATGGTGTCTGCGACAGGATTTCATTGTTGCCTCTGCATCAGCGAACATATTAGGGATGCTAATTGCTGTTCTGAGTTGGGTAACGCTTATTTGTGTGGGAGAGCAATGCTTTCACAAGACTGAATTCTGGGCTATGTAATGAACTCCCCTGGGAATGGAGAGCTGGCATGTATTTTGTGATTAGAGTTGCTGATGGAATTTCTTGCATTTTGCATTCTTTAATGTGTTAATACAGACAAAAGCATATTTAAAAAGGAAAAAAAAAAAGCGATGACAATGATACCATGTTGAAATAAATAATCTTCTTTGATACAGCCTGTCTAAAGAAATACTGTGGGACAAAGAAAGCTCCTATAGGAGCTGAATTTTTAAGCTTCCTTTAAAAAAATATTTCTAATCCATTTGCTACTTATAGATTTTTTCAGAAGATTATTTTTTTTGTGTTGAACTCAAACTCAGAAGATGAGGTCTCAAAGTTTGAGGAAGTTGTGCTATATTTTTCTATTTTCTTTTTAAAACTTCTGTAAAGTACAAAATTAACTTATATAACCTTATTGTTAGGGTAGTTGCTGGGATTTTGGCTGAGGGAAATAAGTTAAACATAGGTAAGGCATATCCTAGAATTGAAGTCGATGACAAAACTTCTGTGAACTACTAGGAGCTCAATTTCCCCGTAATTGTGTTTCGGCAAGCACTGTGCTGAATGTGAGGTGCTGTGATGGGGAGCATTTTCAAAGCCGGTTTTGTGAATCCTAATAAGCTGGGAAAGAAGATAAAGGCTGCATGCTCTGGTGGGAGCAGCGTTGGACTGGAGCTTACGAGACACAGGTCTGTTCTTGTTCCTGACTCTGAGTGACTGTAGGTTGAGGGAGACCAAGTAATTTGCCTTATTTTGTCTGAAATAATATTTTCTTGAAATGTACTTTCAAATATAATGGTGAAAAATACTTAACATCCACATAAAGGAGAAACTTCAGGTTTTTAACTTACCATTTTCATTTACTTTATAATTTTCACAGATATTCAAAACCTGCCTGGACGATGTCCTGTGCAACCTGCTCTAGGTGAAACTGCTTTAGCAGGGGGGTTGGACTGGATGATCTCCGGAGGTCCCTTCCAACCCCTGCCATTCTGTGATTCTGTGATTTTCAGTGTAGCTCTGGTCAGCTTCAGAATTGTGTA
The DNA here is from genome assembly GCF_000687185.1 of Egretta garzetta. Lineage (NCBI taxonomy): Eukaryota > Metazoa > Chordata > Aves > Pelecaniformes > Ardeidae > Egretta > Egretta garzetta. Next base: position 143,986 of record NW_009258267.1, read on the forward strand.
AAAAAACAAACAAATAAAAAAACAAACCAAAAAACCCACCCCCCCACTCTCCCCAAAACCCAAAACACCACCAAACCAAACTAAACTAAAAATGGAAGTTTAATAAAATAATTCTTCTAGCATGTATTTTGGGCCCAACTGATGTGGACTGCATGAACAGGATGTATGTGGAGACAAATGAGCCTTTGAAACAGCTGTCTTTGTTTGGGTATGCTAAAAATAATTGATTTCTGAAGATGAAACTTTTCAAGATGGTATTTGGTGGTTGACATTTTTTAAACTTTAAAGATTAAAGTTATTAATACTCTGGTAGATGATTTGGAGATCTGCTTGTCTAATGCCAAGAGCTGTAACTCTTAGCTAATGAAATTTTCATCCTATTTCCTGAATTATCGTGTTAATACTAATGTCCAATTAGAATTAATAACAGACCTTGCCTCAGGACCAGAAGTGAATGAAAAGTAGCTTCTAATGAAACTTTAGATTTTACCATTTCTATGACTGTAGATATTTTGTCTGCTTGTGAGATTATGTGGACACCATCACCCTTTTTTCTTTAACTCTCTTGTCAGAACTCTTGTTGCTGGCTTGTAGTGGTTGGATTGGCAGCTGGGAGAGGTGATGTTTGTTGCTCAAACACGATTCTCCACTTTCATGTATAGTTATCAAAGGTGACTGAGCAGTTCTGTTACTGCTTGTATTGCTGCTCCGCTCTTGCTCTTCTATCCACCCATCTTGTTTTAAATTCAGATTGAGCCATCTTGTGTACTTGCACAGAATCTAATACAATGGGGCCTGGTTAATTGGAGCTTTTGGGTGCTCCACAATGGAGATAATTAGTAATAAATGTACAGCTATAATAGCAAGTAGTGTTCACAGTATGCAATACAATGCATGACAGTTAAGCTCCTATGTGCTTTTTTAGCTTTGAGAAATTGTCGTTCTTCTTTCTTTGCCTATGTGGTATTGCCCAGAGGCTTTCTCTCTATTCTGGTGTAAGTGCTTATGCTGCTAATACCTTAATTAACTTCTTCAAATACAACCGGTCAGGGCACATCTGGGTAATATTCAGAAATGTACTGATGAGCAGTCTACAAGATTTCTCCAGGAAAGCTTGAAGTGTCATCTGGAAAAAACTTAAAAGCCTGATGTTAAGCATGTGAATTTATGCTTTTTGAGTTAAACAAGCAAACAAACAAAAAAACCCCACTCACCCAACCAAAACCCCTCCTTTATTAATAAATTCACTTTCACCAAAACCTTGGCATGGTTGCATCTCTCTTTTGCTTCTTGCACATTTTCAGTTATCAGCTGCTCATAAAACGCTTCCAGTTGTCAGTCCATCCTTGACAAAATTTCTTCCATCTTATGTTGGTAATAAGAATTTTGAAAAATTTTGTTGTTTGGAGCACATTCAGAGGTTTTTTTTTTCCAATAGTTTATTAAATTGGGGCATGGAGGTATTTTCAGGCTTTCAGCTTAAACCCCTGAACAAACAAAAAACTTTCCAAACAGATATATCTGTGTCAATCTAATGTCTTTCTCATGCAGAGAACTTGTTCAGCTTCTAAGTTAGGCAAACACAGGGAACTACAGGCCGGTTAGTCTCACCTCTGTCCCTGGAAAGGTGATGGAACAACTCATTCTGGGTGTACTCTCCAAGCAAGTAGATGAAAAGAAGATCATCAGGAGTACCTAGCATGGATTCACCAAGGGGAAATCATGCCTAACCAATCTGATAGCCTTCTATGATGGCATGACAGCTGGGTAGACAAGGGGAGAGCAGTGGATGTTGTCTACCTTGACTTCAGCAAGGCTTTTGATGCTGTCTCCCATAACATCCACATAGGGAAGCTCAAGAAGTGTGGGTTGGATGAGTGGACAGTGAGGTGGATTGAGAACTGGCTGAATGGCAGGGCTCAGAGGGTTCTGATCGGCGGGGCAGAGTCCAGTTGGAGGCCGGTAGTTAGTGGAGTTCCCCAGGGCTCAGTACTCAGCCCAGTCTTGTTCAACTTGTTCATCAATGACCTGGACGAGGGGACAGAGTGTCCCCTCAGCAAGTTCGCTGATGACACAAAACTGGGAGGAGTGG
>NW_009258267.1:146347-261787 GCF_000687185.1 Egretta garzetta
GGTATCCTGGGGTGCATTAAGAGGAGTGTGGCCAGCAGGTGGAGGGAGGTTCTCCTCCCCCTCTACTCTGCCCTGGTGAGACCCCACCTGGAGTACTGGGTCCAGTTCTGGGCTCCCCAGTTCAAGAAGGATGAGGAACTCCTAGAAAGAGTCTAGAGGAGAGCAGCTAGGATGATAAAGGGACTGGAGCATCTCCCCTATGAGGAAAGGCTGAGAGAGTTGGGCTTGTTCAGCCTGAAGTAGAGAAGACTGAGCGGGGACCTCATCAACACATACAAATATCTTAAGGGTGGAAGTCACGAGGACGGAGCCAGACTCTTTGCAGTGGTGTCCAGTGACAGGACAAGGGGCAATGGGTACAAACTGAAACGTAAGAGGTTTCAGTTGAATATGAGGAAAAACTTCTTTACTCTAAGGGTGACGGAGCACTGGAACAGGCTGCCCAGGGAGGTTGTGGAGTCTCCTTCTCTGGAGATATTCAAAGCCTGCCTGGATGAAGTCCTGTGTAGAATGCTCTAGGAGAACCTGCTTTAGCAGGGGGGTTGGACTGGATGATCTCCCAAGGTCCCTTCCAACCCTTGTGATTCTGTGAAATACACTATTGTGAGACCCATGTCAAACAGGTTTACATTAAGGAAACTTGTTGTCCTGAGACCAAATTTTTATTTTTTTTTTGTCTTCAGAGTAAGCACATGTTGTTTCTCAGTAGCTCTCTGAAGTAAGATTCCTGGTGACCTTTGATTGGAAATCTTTTGCATGCAGTCATAAGAATTACCGTTGTCCCTGCCATTTAGAATTTATGGTATAAACAGGTAACAGTGACAAACTTAAAAAAGTGAAAGATATCATGAGAGAAGAGACGTAACATTAGCTCTGTGGTTTGACAGAGAAGGAACTTCACCACTAGTGGTTGGTGGTCTATCCAGCTACCAACTCTTAAGTAAATTTGCATGGATTTTCTTTTGAGTGAAAAATCTAGAGGAAGTGGTGGTATGCTACTTCTAATTTTAATGTTAGACTAATAGATTTTGATGAAACCTTCTGTGTGTCCTGTGGACCTGTAGGTGTTTTAGGTGGCTGAAAACAAAGCTTTTAACGGTTTCTGGGTTTTTTTGTTTGTTTGTGTTTTCCCCAAAGCAGTTGCAAGATCTCCTATTGTATCACATTTGTAATGGTAATGCAAGTATGGTTTTTTAAGTGCTAGATCTCTTGAAGCATCAGAACTTGTTTCTGATGCTATTTTGTCATTGAGGCAAATTACAATGAAAGCATGTACTTAAACAAGCAATGAATATGGGTGTGCAGTGATGTCCAATCAAGCTGATTTAAAAAATTAAGAGTAAAGTAGTGCACATATTTTTTTTTTCCTTTTACACACCTCTTTTCCCCTTCCCATGGATTTTTTGATTTTTGAGAAAAACACAACATGCTCTTTATAATTAGTTTTAGTCTTGAATAAATGTACATGGTTTGAAAAACAAATGTTGTCTGTAGATTATTCTTTCTTCGGAAGAACTGGCGCCAAGTTATCTAGTTGAATGTATATTGAATTATTTTTTTCATAAAGCATCTCATGTGCAGCTTTCAGTTCTCCTAATGTTGCATTGATTTAATTTACTCCCCCTGCCCCTGACTTTAGGTTTTCTGCTCATATATGCCTTGGGTTTTTGTGGGTGGTTGGTTGGGGGTTTTTTTTGTGCAAATTATATGTAATGTCTTGAAGTACTCATCTTGTGTGTGTAGAAATGCAAGTTGAACTGACCTGTAGTGAATTATGATTGTAGTCATAATACTGAAAGAAAGTATTGAAGCTGCATGGGTGGTACTGTGTTCCTGTAGTCAGATCTACTGATTTGTGGAGGTAGGACCTGTGCAGACAGCAGGGCAGCTGCCTGTGGAGACCATTTGCCTGCAAGGTTTCTGAGGGTTGCTTGCTGCTTTGTTTTGACAGCAGAGATCCTGTGGGCATTACCTGTAAGAGCAATGGTGAATTTTAGAAGAGAGAACTGATAGCTCGTTATTTCTTCATAACCAGGGCTTTCCAAGGAGAAATGGATGAACTAGGAAAAGTGCTTTTTCCCCCCACCCCCTGCCATATATCCATTATATTTCAAGACTTTCACAAGTGCAAAAAGTTCTTTGCTGAATGAGTCTTCAGAATATGCTTGCTTTCTTTCAAAATACTCTGGCATGGATGGTGAATATCCTATCATCTTTTATTTTTAATCAAGTGTTTCCCTGTTCTGTGCTGTGAAAGAAACTGTACTGCAATCCAGGTGGGTTAGTCGCTCTGGGAAGGTTTTGTGTCCCTTCCCTATTTATATCAGAGGCTACTCAAGAACATCAAATGTTGTGAACTTTTGGAACTACTGAACTATCCTGACAGTTGGTAGTGCTCCTATTTTCTTCTCTTTTTACATTTCTGTGATTCTGACTTTTTTCAGTAGAACTTCTGTAATAACATTTGTGCTTTTACCATGTCTGTATGCAAGGCAAAATGATCAGTGAAAGAAAGCTCAGCTTAGGGTCACGTTCTTGGTTTTGGTGTAGGCCACCAACACGGTTAGTTGTGGTGTGATCAGGCATAAGTTCAATTACAGCAGCTCAAGTGGTAATTAGTAGAACTGTGGTAACTCAGGTTTGACTGAGACACCAAACTTGGCCTTACTTTTGAGTCATGTCAGCTTTGTCTCTGGTACACTTGTTTTTTGCACTGCTATTAAGCCGTGATGTTTCCTGTCTGATCGCTTGATCATGTCTTGATAACTATATTGTTCTTTTCGCTGGTCTTGCTAAGTGCAATCAGATCTTTTTGGTTCCAAAAAGGCACTTTTCTGGTCTTTTTTGCTTTGCCAACCTTTTGAGCCCCACAAGTTCCTACCTTCCTTTACCATACCAGATTCAAGCTGCTAGTCTCTCTTCCAGCTGCTTGTGGTATATGCTCAGCACCTTTATTACTTCTCATTCTCTGCCAAGATGTTGACTTGTTGCAACTGGCCTTGGATTCTAGTGTCCTCTGAAATTTCTTCAGTTTATTTTCTGGAGTTAGAAGGTGTGCTCTCCCAGGCTACTGCACAAGTTTGAGAAGACCTTTGTCTGCGCAGCTGCCTTGTTATTCTTCCCAAAACTCTACTTTTGTACTCTTGTTGCAGAAATCAAAGAAAACTTTACAAAGGTAACTCAGGTGTGTTATAGCCATCATGCTGTTTAGCATCTCTTGTGGTTTTTATCTTTTTTTCACATTTTTTTTTCTTTCTACTTGTTCACTGTTTTTTCTTGTATACACAGTGTTACGTCCATGGAGCAGTCTTCTGTGGGTTGAGCACAGAGAGGTCTAAATTAACGACTTGGGCTCCCAAGTACTGTCATAACATAAAGAAATTTTTAGCAAATTCAGGTGTCTGCAACTGATCCAAGCTCACAAGTTGTGGATGAGAGCGTAGTAAGCTTTGGGGTTTTCTTTGTGTGTAATGGGAGAGGAATGTACCTTGGCTAAATTTGTCAGTGTTTTAATGAAAAGTGGCTCAATAGTTGGCTGGGACTTTGCAATACTGCAGTGTTAGATAACCAGTGATAGATAGGAAATGTGTTTCTTTTGAAAGAAACACTGCAGATTTATACCAGGCAAAGTTCTGGTCCACTTAGTGAAGGTAAAAGTGGAGTAAAAGACCTTTTAAGTGAATCTAACTGAATTGGCCTCATGTATTTCTTACAGCATTAAAAACTTTGTTATTTTTAATAAATTTTAGGCATCATTTTGTCTGGACGCAGCAACATTCTTTTATATATACCTATATATATATTCTAGAACTTTTATCTTTGAAATATTTTCTTTGTGGTAATTGCATTGAACTAAATTATCTGCTTTCCTGAAGCAATAGGTTTAGACATCTGACTGTAAAGAAGTTCCTTCTAAAATGCTTTTTTATCACTTCTGTCATGATTGCTTTTTTTTTAGCGCTCAATAGAAATCAAAATAGTAGAGATTTAGAGGATATACCTTTAAGTATAAAATCTTAACATTGCTTTGGCAGGTACATGATGCTGATTGATGGCAAGAATGAAGTTTATATGATTGACAGAGACAATTCAATTTTTCATGTATCTAATCTGGAATTTCCGTTTCGTAAAGACCTTCGCACGCATCTAGCAAACACTCTTCTGGATGGGGTAAGGAGCATACTGTATAATTATTGTAACAATGTCAGTGCTGTTTGCTTTTGTTCAGAAAGAGGGCCAAGTTTTTAGGCCTGGATTGGTGAATCATGGGATTTCAGGAGTAATATAGATTCAGTCACTGGCTGAATGTGGGAATCACACTTCATAAGTGATTTCTTATCTACAGAATAGCAGTGATGACTGCTCTGGGGGGAGCTGTTTGTCTTTGAAATAAATCGAGATGACATTCTCTGAATATGAGAAAAGGCTTGAAGAGAATCTAAAGAAATTATTGCAGAACCGCATCTCTTGCTATGGCTTTATATTTTGATACAGTAAACATGGTCAATTTGATCCAGTTAACATAAATATTTCTAAAATTTGATAAAATTTTCATCTTTTGATAGACTTTTGTGAATTGATGTCTTTGCTTCTATCTCCTTTATTTTTAGCTGATCTGAATTACTGACTGATTTAGAAATGGCTTAGTTACATTTGTTTAAGACTAAAACATTCCTAAGTTGTCATGCTAATTTCAAATATATAAACTTGCTAATGAACTTTTTAAGCTAGTTGTAAAACAAGCTGTAAAACATCGGTATTTGTTGTTTGAAAGCTGGCCTGGAGTATTCCTGGTAAACTTTTCAGAACAGTCACCACAGGAAAAGATTATTACTTTCTTGACCTTCCTATTATAGATGAGCAAAAGAACTTCATTAGCTCTTACACTAAATACCTGTCAACGTAGATGAACGCAGTTTCCTATCATGTTGCAGTAGCATTGGAGGCTCTTCTACATTGCTGTCACTCTTGCTTGCTGAAGTACTGAATATCTGAGATGATCTTCCATATTGGTCCTCTGAAGCCTAATGCACTTTTCAGATAGGGGGACCATCTTGTCATTGTTAACTTGCTTGCCTTTCTCAGGCCTTTGTTGTCAGCATCCTTCTTGAAACGTCACTGCTGTGAATGATCTGTCTTCCTGAAGACTCATTTACATGTGAAACATGTATAAATTGAATCTGTGAGGATAATTATTGCAAGGCACGATGTACTGTCTCAGGGACAGAGAAGCAGATAATGGAATATTATCCACCACCTCTGCTTCACTTCAAAATTGAGAGCATAATGCAAGAAATGCTCTGCTGTCAGCTCAGAAATGGTTGCCTAAGCTGTCAGGTCTGGTAGGAGCCTCTTCAGTCAGGCAGCTTCCTAATGACGTACATAATAATATTCTTAATGACATACATTAGGTTCCGTACTGTTGAGATAGAAAGCCTGGTGCCATTTTTTTTCCCCCCCGCTCTTTCTAAGGCTCTTGAGAAAGTAATGGATTGCCAGTGTCCATATTGCGTAATCCTAGGTGTTCTTCAGGGAAACTGCTGCTCTTTTTTTTTTTTTTTTTTTTGTTTCAAAATAGATGTTTTAGTAAGAGTGGCTAATATGTACATGGTGGAAGACAGGGACACAGATATATTGAGTTAGGTTAGACATTAGGAAAAATTTCTTCACAGAAAGGGTTGTCAGGCACTGGAATGGGCTGCCCAATGAAGTAGTTGAGTCCCCATCCCTGGAGATATTTAAAAGACGGGTAGAGGAAGTGCTTAGGGACGTGGTTTAGTGGTGGGATGGCAGGGTTAGGTTAATGGTTGGACTTGATGATCTTAAAGGTCTTTTCCAACCTAAATGATTCTATGATTGAGATATGTGCATAAATGTGGCTATGGGGCATGGGAGAGGGCCTCTGATCTGATGTATTGTGTTTCCCAGATTTATAGTTTAAGTCACTTAAGAATAAATTAAGTTCTCTCAGTTACCCAGGACATGAAATATAACTTCACTTAATTTATCGTTTTGTGAAAGTTTGACTGTTATAGTGCATTGCAGTGTTTCACTTTACTGACATAAAATTAGTGTTACTGTGGGGGGTGTGTGTGTGTGTCCGTTTGTCCGTCCCAGTTTATTCATGAAGTGGAAAGGAAAATGACAAGTATCTTTCAATGGAAAAATACTTTTTATAGTACAGATTTCTTAATTTATTTAAGTATGGTCAGTTAAAAAAAAAAAAGGTTATTGATGGTGGAATATTTTTCTTTTCAATTGAAATTCCTTTCAACAGGTTTGAGAATAACATTTGCCTATTATTTGAAGCATCAGAACAGCTTAACTTTGTAATTGAATATTTGTTTAATGTTGGTGCCAAATGGTAATTTCCATGACTGTTCCTTTACTTTGGATATATGCATGATTTCTTTCTTTTTTGCTAATTAGTGCTGAAGGGCTGTTGAAGTTAATTCTTTAATTACAGGTTGAAGCAGTTCATACTTACTGCCCTTGAAGTAGCTTTCTCTTTTTCAGAGAATGAAAGTATAAAATGAGGTGGCCCAATTGGCATTGCTTTAAAATAATCTTAAAAAGTATGAGAAAGAAGGAAGGACAAAACAGAGGTATTGGTGCCAAGCAGCAAAACAGCTTCTGGTGTTAAGAATACAAAAGATTAGGTAATTTCCCCTAACTTTATTTAGAATAACAATGTATATAAAACTTTCATAAAGGCAGTTTTCGTGAATTCAGTGATCTATTAACTTGCTTTAAGGCTTCTGGTGTAAGCCTTTCATGTGGTTGTCTTTGAGAATTTCAAATGCATTTACAGTTCACTTCAGGCTGAAATGCAAACAGTTCTTACTATCATCAGTTATGTCTTGGGTGATGAGAGATCTCCTGCAATACTGTGTGCTCATCTCCAGCTCTTCATTTGTGATTGTTCTGCGCGGAAGAAAGTTTTCTGCAAAGCTTATTAAAGCTAATTTGAATATTACCTACAGGTGACTAGTATAAGATGAAGTATTTACTTTAGAAGCCAAGTGTTTTGCATCCGTACTGCTATCTGAGGGAGTGCATAGATTTTTGTTCAAGTGTTTTGGCTGTCATGCAAGAAAACTAATTAGTTATTTTCAGGAACTTTCTTGGCGCTCTCCTTAGTTTGGAACAGTTGAGTAGAAAATGCAGATGCATTCTTAGGCTTGAAATACTTTTTACAATTTTAATACAATTTTGTATATACTTTTATTTATATATAAAATATTGTTCACACGAAGACTTAGGAGGGCCGAGGACTCCAAAAGCAGAGAGCGAGATTGAGATTAATTTATGGTTTTGTATCAGTACAGACCTCACTTATCTGTAAGCTCTCTCGGAAATGGCATAGCTTAACAGTTTTTGGAGTTTGCAAATGCTACTTTGTGCAAAACAGATTTAAAAAAAAAAAAGCTCTTTTCATTCCTGAAATACAGCAGTGGCGGGAATTGTATTAAAGGCAAATGGATCAAGGCAAGGCAAGGCACAGGAGGAAAAGGAACAATAAACAGATGTGTGATTGGATCTGATTCCATGCTCTGTGTCAACAAAAAGTACATTGTGCAAGTGGCTGGGAAAATGAGATTCTTTGCTTTGTGATTAAATTTTGGATTCCTTTAAGTCCAAGTTGCTTGCTAGATATTTGATTCAAGAAAAAAGAAAAAGTCCATGCGCTGTCAGTCCAGCATTGTTCCTTTGGTACTTGTCCAGCTAAAAGCTCTTAGCACAGTCGCTGTTTCTAATATGCTCCAAGACTGTCCTCTGCAGCACCAGAAGATTAAGAAAAGGATATTAACACCAGCACAGTTTTGCCAGATTACATCAAAGAAACTGGCTGTTGGACCTTGTTCTGCAAGCCCACAGGTTAAGCTAATACCTAAACTAGTAGCTAATGGGCAAGTGGTAAAGATCCTGCTTACAAGCAGTGGTAATTTCAAAACACACAATAGTGGCTGTAAATCTACATGGGGTCCATAAAGGGAAATGCATGGATGCAGGTGCATCTTATGGATACTTTTGTGTTCTGTTGTCATGTCATTTGAGTGGTTTTGTGTATAAGTTTTTAGTTACCTAAATATCGGCTTAAATATAGCCTTATATTATCAGGTTATTATTCAGATCAGAATGAATGAGTTTGAATGTGACCAGTTTCTCAAATACTACTTTTTGCCAACAGTCCATGAACTTGCCTTTGAGGTCTGTTCCCTGAGGTATTTTTCAAGTCTCATAATTTCAAGGAAGATTCAGAAATCAGACTGTTAAATAACAATGTGCTGCAGTATTTCTAATCTGAATCATTCTTATGATCACTTTACAGCTTTTGCCTTATGACAGTTGTATTGGCATAACTAATGGAGCAGTGAATGTTGTTGTCAGGATGGAGATGAGCAGTGCAGGAATTTGTCATCTGTACTTCTGAGGCATATTGTGCTATTGTTTATTTGCTTGGGTAGCTGGGATTTCAGTCAGGATGTGAAAAGAGAACAAGAGGCAGGGGAGGAAGAATAGAAGGGAGGTTGTGAGGAAGGAGGCTGGTTTGACCAGTGCTAGAGTCAAAAAGGTTTATACATGGCTGAAGTAGAGAAAAAGTTTCTTTCTAAAATCCATTCTGTATTAAAACTGAACATTCCAGAGAAGGCTTACAAATCATTCTTGGTCTTCTTGGCTGTATTTTATAATTCTTCTTAAACCAAATATCCAGAGATTCAGATTTTGGAAATTAGGCATAAAATCTCTTAATACCAGGCTTTGAAATGTTTTCAGGGTTTTGCATACAAATGCTAGCTTTGCATCAAAGCTGAGGCTCTGAATATGCATGCTGAGGAAATGAGTCTTTAAACCTTAAATATATGTTCAGTTAAATATATTTTCAAAATTTGTTTCAACTGCTAATGCGATTGAAACTTTAAAGAAATATGGTAGCATTCTTTTGTTTCAGTTTTACTTTTTTATTCACTTCACCTATCATGAATTCCTGGTGGATTTTTTCTTTTTGTTTTCTTTTTTTCTTTTCCTGCATTACATCTTTACATACCCTTCCAAGTTTGAACATCGTGCCTTCTTTCTCTCTTAGGGCGTACCTACTCCATCTGTTCTTGCAGTTAGTTATAAAATTTATTGTCAAAGAAGGCATTGCAGTGTTGCATCTGCTGTTCCTTTGATAGCTCGCTGGTGTCTTACCTAAATACTGGAAAGTAACAGAATGGCATTTTGTTACATCACTTCTATGTAGACTTTTTGCAAACGTTATTTGACAGTACCTGTGACTAAATGGTTTTTAGAGTTAAGAATAGGATATCGTAATGTTACATAGGGATATTTTTCACTCATTGAATTAATTTTTTTTTTTTTAAATGATGTGGAAAGATGTGTTAAGGTCACTTCAGGTAGTCATTCACGACACCTGTGAATGCTGCATTTGGCTGTGAAAGTGCAATCTCCACCTCAGTATTGTGTTCACAGAAGATGAGATTCCAAAATACTAAGTAGGCAACTTACAGTTCCCAGTGGTTTTTGAAAACAACCGGTTCATGTCTTTTAGTTTAGTTTTAAATGCTTCAAGCTTTGTGTTTGCTTTAAAGCAAATGTATGTTTTTACAACTACTTGCTTATTTTTTAAGGCCAAATGCAATTAAATACTAGGTTCAGTTCAAGAAGCTTGGTATGTTTACAGACTGAAAATCCATCGTATATTGAGACTCTCATTTGGGTTGACTGTGTAAAAGTTATGGATTCTAAAAGAAGTTAAAAGGTTGTAAAACATGAAAATGCTACTGACCTAGCAAGAAACAAACTAAACAAAATTAATTTGAGTTGATGTAAGGTTCTCTTTTGGAATAATTCTTGAGCTCACCATCATGTTACAGTGAATTGTTTTATCTTGTATGTGTGAATTTGGAATTTTAACTTGATATTGGCAGCAAAAAATCCTTAGCTGGTATAACTAATTAGCCAAGAATTGGGTGGGGGGACAGGAGGGGCAGGGAGAAGTTTGATTGCATTTGGAGAAGTGACTACTTCAAAGTTGTCTCTGAGAAAGATCTACCAATTGGTTGATTGTTACCATTTTCAATCATGACTAATTTCTATGAAACTAAATATTTGTATTAGTTTATCAAACTAATAAACTCTGTCTAATTCATATAATAGAAAGCCCAAGTTACAGACGTAAGATGTATATATTTTTGTATGTACCATTAAGTTCAGGAAACATTTTTGCATTTGGATGTTGATGGCGCATAGTCTTTCTTCCAGCTGACATATTTTCAAGTTGGTTTAGCAGTGTATATTGAAAGTTAACTAATTTCATGTGACACAGAAAGTATCTATGATATTTCCATTTGAAGGAACCCCACTGTTCAGTCACAATGCAACATTCAAGCAAATTGGCATTGTCACTGCTGCCTAGGACACTGTTAATGTGAAAAGATCCAACCTGAGCATAGAAAATGGATGTTAATGCTTATTCTTTACTTCCTTGCTGTTGTGCTTCTTATTGTAGGAAAGATTTCCAAAAGTGCTTGGTTGACTTAGGACCACAATTCTTACTGAGGTTTCAAAAAACTCATTATCCACTCAAGAAAGGTGGTGATTTAGAAAGCTGTGGGGAAACTAATGTACAAATGTTGCAGATCAGAATGTGGAGCCTTAGTACAGCTTCCTGGCTTCTTACTGAATGCTTCACGAGAGACATTTAAGACCATAATAATATTTTTATAACCTTGACCTATTGTAAAATCTTTCTGGTAATAAAAATGTGGCCAGTCTTTGATTGCATCACACTTACAGGTACATGCACTAAGTATAAATGTGTTGACATTCTTCTATATTCATAAAATAAATGTAAATGTCATCTCTTTTCTTTCAAGGAAATGATCATCGACAAGGTTAATGGACAGGTTGTCCCTCGGTACTTGATATATGACATTATTAAGTTTAATGTAAGTACTCTCAGTTTTATTGCTCTTATCATTAGTTATTGATTCTCATTTCTATTTAAATCTTATTTATATAAGTAGGAGCTTCAGAGTAAATTTAAACAGCAGAAGTGTTTGGGTATTTTGTAACTCAGTAACAAGGAATGCATCAGAATTAAGATTGAAAGCAGCCTTAGAATGGATGTTGATTTATTTCTACCTGCTCAAGAAAAGATGGCAGATTAAAACAATCTGCTAAACACTCTTGGAAAATTTTCCATTTCTAGAGTGTCTTTGAACTATTTAGGCAGTGAAATTGAGAGGATATGGAGAAGCTAGCCCATACGTGGTGTATTTGTTACCAGAGCATCACTGTTGTTCTCTTTCTCAAATTTCTCTTTGAAATCAGGCAACTGGTCCTCCATTAAGTTCTCTACAGCAGGCTCTTCTGTTTACACTGGCTGTAGGGCAAATATGTGATAAAGAAATATATTGTGTAAGTTGTGGAAAAAGAGAAGCCTTTGTTGACAGCTAGGAATAAAGTCTTTGTGGTCACAAGAAAGAGCTGTTAAACAGTACAGAAAATGAGAAACTTTTTTTCTTTAAACGGGTTGCTCAGAGAGGTGGTGGAGGCCCCATCCCTGGAAACATTCAAGGCCAGGTTGCACGGGGCTCTGAGCAACCTGATCTAGTTAGCGGTGTCCCTGCTCACTGCAGGGGGGTTGGACTAGATGACCTCTAGGGGTCCCTTCCAACCCAAAACATTCTATGATTCTATGATAAAGCAACTTTCCAATATGGTAAAGTCTTGAACACCACCAAATGGCTCTTGTATGTTATCTTTTATAATTTTTTTTTTTTTAAATTTCTTGTATTTTCCCATGAAAAGTCGTGATATATGTGGAATTTGAAGTTAGGGGGTTTATGGCAGGGTCTTATACTGAAGCTTATTTGAAAAACCTCAACTTGACAATGTGTTCTACTTGTTCGCCCTTATGAAATAAATTTTCTAGTGATTTCTCTGTAATGCAAAGAAAGAGAAAATGTCCTTCAGGAAGGATCAATTGAACCATATATATCTTTGTAAAACAATATTTAAAATAATTTTGTGAAAACAGAAGGTGTGTACTGGTTTTGGTTGGGATAGAGTTCATTTTTCCTCACTGTAGCTCATATGGTACTGTGTTTTGGATTTGTGACCAGAACAGTGTTGATAACACAGGGATGTTTTAGCTGTTGCTGAGCAGGGCTTATACAGCCTCAAGCCCTTTTCTGTTTCTCATACCACCTCATCAGCGAGGAGGCTGGGGGTGCACAAGAGGTTGGGAGGGGACATGGCTGGGACAGCTGACTCCAACTGAGCAAAGGGATGTCCCATACCATATGACGTCACGCTCAGCATATAAAGCTGGGGGAAGAAGGAGAGACATTTGGAGTGATGGTGTTTGTCTTCCCAAGTAACCATTACATGTGATGGAGGTCTGCTTTCCTGGAGATGGCTTAAACAGCTGTCTGCTGATGGGAAGCAGTGAATGAATTCCTTGTTTTGCTTTGCTTGCATGCATGGCTTTTGCTTTACTTATTAAACTGTCTTTATCTCAACCCATGAGTTTTCTCACTTTTACCCTTTTGATTCTCTCCCGCATACCATTCTATGAGTGAACGAGCGGCTGTGTGGAGCTTAGCTGCCTACCATAGTTAAACTGTGACTATATGTTAAATTTAGTCACTAGACCTGTGACTAAGCAGCCCGTTGAAAAACATTCTACTATCTGTTAATGCTTCTAAAAAAATAAAGTTATTGTTTCAGTGCTCCTAATGGGACAAACAGTATTACTAAACCCTAGTGCATTTCAGACTTCCTAAACTATCATTGACTCTTCCAGACTTGAGTAAGATATTGCTCAGGCCACTCGGCATAACTGGGAATTGCAAATGTAGGCGTGGTACTAGTCACCAAAAATTATTTTGGTATTCTTGGAAATGTAGTCATACTGTGATTTAGGACAGCTGCTGTAAAAGTAATAGTTTGTGGGGAATACATGTTAGATTAAGAATAGAAGCTTTTTGCTAACTGATTTTAATTCTGCATCTTGGTTTCTTTAACCTTTTCTGAAAAGTAGGTGTTAGTTTCCTGGATCCCTCCTACGATTAGGACTTTTCAGTAACCAGCAATTCCTTGTAGACTTCTGAAAAATACGATCTTCTAAAACCACTCCTGGGTTCTCATTTTTCCTTTACATTTTCTTACTTGTTTCTCTGCCTGTGATTCCATGTTTGTTTACCTTATGTTTTTCCTGGTCTCTGCTCTCACTTTGTATCTAACCTGCCATTTGCTGCTGTTACTCTTCCTTTGAAAAATAAATGTAAGGTAGAAGTGTACGTCTCCTTCTTCCCACAGTTTGGGATATGCTTGTACCGTCCTAGTAAAATAACACTTTTTGAAAGTCATAATTATTTTGGTGAAACGCTTTTTAGGGTAGGAGTGGAGGAAACCCTCATTTGTAGCAAAGTGTCCAGACTTAACATGAAGAATCCCACTTGTCAAACAGGAAAAATGACCAGAGGGTTTCCAGAGGATTGTAAAGATTTGAGAAAACTCTGCTTTTGAGCAGGGCTGTAAATGCTTTAAAGCTTGTTTTGTTTTGGTTGGTTTGTTTGTTTGTTTTTTAAATGCACTGGGAATGAGAGAGGAGTTAGTTACTACTTGATGCTATTTTAATGTCAAGGACAAATTAAGATAATGTTATCAGTATGAGTGCAAGCAGGGCTTCAGCTGCAAGAAGTCATTAGCAATGGTCCTACCACAAAGACTAAAAAGCACAGTGTTTTTTAGGTTAATTTTAGAAGCTTAATTACAAAACTGGGCACCTGAGGATGTTTGGCTTGGCAAGAAATGATCAACAGAATTTTATCACCAAGAGAGGTAAATGTATCAAAACCTTGTAATTGGCAATAAAGATAAGTTCCTTTTTAAGTTGTCTAAGTTAGATTTGTGTAAACCTTCCTAGCAGAGCTTCAAATCAAATAATTACACAAAGCATCAGCCCTGTTTAAAAACAAAACAAAACACCCTCCCCACTGGAACAAACAACTCCCCCCTCCCCTCCAAACCCACCTCCCCAAAACAACCTAACAGACAGCTATAAGAGGTGCTCTGGAATACGACATTGCTCCTTTTGATCTTGAAAATAGTTGTGTTTTGTGAAGGTGAATGGTGGCGTTACTGTACTCCTTGTCCATCATGTGAGTTACAGTATTTCCAGCATGTCCCCCGTCTTGTCCTCCACAGTGACTCAGCATACTCTGCCATTAGAGATGCGACATTGCAGCTGGGGAAATGTGAATACAAACCACATTGATGAACACTTTTGCTCAGGCAAAACTCATGTTTAAGTCAGGTCTAATGAACTAGAGGTATTTTCAGCTCACCTTATTCTCAAATGCTCAACCTGTTTTGCTTCCGCACCGTCCCGTACTGGCTAAGCGTTACACAGTTTTCTGGCTTTGTCAGAAGGTTCCTTTTGAAATACCGCATTCACAGATTCCGCATTAAGTCCCAAAGACTTATGTGCACTATTAATACTGCTGAGAATTTTTGAGTTAGGATGACCAGCACTAACACAAAAATACAGAAGTTAGTACTAAAATAAGGTAATATATAGTTTTTCAGAATGCGCCATGTATTTATAGTAAGATTTATATCAACTTGCGCCCCTCAGGATGACTGTAAATAGTACAGTGAAAGCTGTTAACTTGTATGCAGAAAAATCACAGAATTAAATTTTAGATCACAGCAAAATAATGTCATGTAATTTAAAATTTCCAAATGTCATTTACTGTAATAGCACTTTGACCTGTTCTCAGTATATTTGGCCAGCATTATTGTTACGCTTCAAAATTGCAGTGTACTCCCTTCTTGTATTTATTTAGTTCTTCATTGTCTTGGTTTTAGGCAGCTAAATAGTGTTAAAATTAGTGTTTGGAAGTGTAGCAGCTGAGACACAGTAACCTTATCTCTGTTCTATGCTGTATTTCTCTGGCTTTTAACAAGGGGACATGTAAGACTGGAGACTGATACGTAAATGAAGCCCAAAGAGCTTAGCCTGGCTTCTCTGTGTCTAGTACTGTGACCGCTGTTGTTTTGTATGAGCAGAAATGGTGCGAGGGTATGTTTATTCCTAAAGCTGTATGTTTAAACTTTCAGCTTTAAAAACAAAGATCCCAAACTATAAATAGCTGTGTTCAATTAGTCCCTTGCAGCTCTGGCATTTGAAAACTTAAGCGTGTGAGACAAATGTCCATTTGAGATTTAAGAGAAGTAGCGGTCTGCTAGTAATAGATCAGCTAAGAGTGAAAGTAAGGGTTTTCATTTTATGTACAATACTACGATTTTGGGAGAACATCATGGAATCACGGAGCTGAGTGTCTCAGTACATCACGGGATCTTTCTTCAGACTTAGGCAGAATTTCATCTGAGTGTGACCCAGAGGAGGAGAGGAAATCACCTTAAACAAGGTTGATGTGATCATCAGGAGAGAGCGGTAACAGAAACTTAACTGAGTAGAGGCTGTAGAAACAAACGAAAGAGAATAATAAGGAGGAAAAATGAGAGAACATGAGTGGACAGACCCCTACCTTTTGCAAATTTTAATCACATGGTTACCAGTGAGGCTTATTGTTACTTAGCTTTTTGATTTTGCTGTGGTGTATCAGAAGTAAACTACAGCAGCCTCCTAGAAGTAACTGAAGGAAACCAAGAAAATAGACCGGTTGAAATATGTGCTGTGTATTTGGCTCTAGATGTCTACTCAGGAAAAGTCTTAGGAAGAAGGAAAAATAAAAATTGGGTTTTGGTGGTTGGGAGATGACCTGTACTGGAGTTCTTAGGGAAAACATGGGTATGATCTATCTTTGCTGTCTTCCCATGATAAATTTTGTATTGAATTCTGATGCTTTTATCACCTATAGCTGTTGCAAAAGTCAGTCTTCAGGGATGCTGATGGCACCCTTTTGACTTCGTTTCTTTTTATTCACTGTTTCTGTGACATTAGTTTCTAGAAACTTGTGGTAATGCATCCCATTGTGTTACAAGAGATGCCTATGTCAGGAAAACCGAATGATTCTTCAGGAGATTAAAAAAAAGATTTTTTTTTTGCTTGTAATCTTCTTTATTCTGAGTCATGATGTTGATTATTATTAATAGCAACTCAAAATATGCCATTGCTCTGTCACTGCTTTCATCTCACATGCTAAAATCCAATGCATAGAAAGGAAGCTGTATGCTAGTGAAATAAGCCCACCTTTTGACCCCAACTCTGAGGAAACCCACAGCAATCCCTGCTTTTTCTTTTCTGCTTCGCTTGGTTCTTTCTATAAAGAGCAACTCAGAGTACGTAAAATCATCTCTCAAAACCCATCCTGCAAGGCTGCACACACCTCTTCTAAGAAATAAAACTGTGTAAGGGGCGGAGTCCTGCTCCTGGTGCTTTATACTCTTTTTAAGTAGTTAAAATGGTCCCTGGCACAGTTTTTGTCCTGGCTGGCTACGGTGCTCTTGAGCAGTTCTCGGGAATAGCTTTAAGTGCAATGTTGCTCCGGGACCATTATTAGCAGGTGTTCTGAGATGCTGCCATCTTCTTTTGGAGAGTGAGACTATGAAGGTGGTCAGCCAGACGGTGGCTTCAGGACTAGAGGTGAGGCCTTGGCTGTGTTGGTTCACCAACGTAGTTGTACCCAGAGTATTTTCTAGTTCAGACTTGGGGCTCACCTCTGAAGTGCAGAAAGTGCTGTTTTGTGAAATGTCAGGTATTCTGCCATTGATAAGCCCGTAGGGGCTTAGGGCAGGGGGCAGGAAGGCTCCTTGCATTGCAAAGAAGAGAGGAAATAAGGTGGAATAAAAAATAGGAATATATATAACATACAGAAGAATTCTGTTGTGGAGAGTACAGGAAGATCCAAGAAACATTAAAACTAGTATGCCACCTCTGCTTGTCTGTGGAGAAGATGGCACCAGTAGAGGAAAGATGTCATCCTGTCAAGTCATGCTTGGTATGTGAAATGTTGCTAGAAGTAGAAGTCAATTATAACACAGTTTGTCTTTTCTTACAACCTAAATGGACATTTTTTTCTAAGAAGAATCTTATTGAAAAATGACAAATTATTTCTTAAAATGCATGCATTTCTTTGGCTTTTAAAATTTTAATTGAGGGATTATTTTTGTCCGCATTTATGTTGTTGGTCGTGTGTGTGCTCTGCACACATGAAATCTGGATTTTTCATATTCCTCTGAACATAGAAGGCTAATTCCTCATGGTGTTTAGTCTTAATGAGTACAGAGCTAAATCCCTGCAATGCCCGTTACTTTCCAGCTTCCTGATTTGTGTATGTAGTTGACTTCATTACTATAATAACTGTAACTGTATGGCATTACCTCTTTCACCTGAATAGTGAATAAAAAGTTCAAATTTGGTGGGTAATTCTAGTGTAACAGAGGAAGCTGACAATAGAATAATTAACAGTCCCAGAAATAAATAAAAATAAAACCAAATCCCTGTTCATCAGAAACAGTCCACAAAAGAACATGTCATTCTCTAGTCATCTTTGAGACAGCTCTTCCTGAGACACCTTGTTTTGAGAGGCTTTTTCTTAGATCATAGTCAATAGCTACACCTAGATGTATAGGCACTAAAGTTAAGCTAGTATTTTTTTCCTTCGTTCAGTAATAAAAACTATCACTGGCATAATGTAGGATCTAATTAATGCATTCTTAGCAAAGACGCTGGAAATGAATACTTTTCCTTTCTAACCCTGGCCTTTAAATTTTTAAACTCTAGCCAAGTTTTCATGAGACCAGATTGCAATGGTAAGAATAGACTGAATGCTTGAAAAAGAATAATTATTTTAATGTTTAGAAAGGAGATAGAATTTTGATTAAATTTCCTAATCCTCTGTGCATTAAATTGAGATCAAGATTTCTTTGGTTGTCATTATGCATAACAATGCTGTAGCTATTAAGATAAAATTTGTCATGGTAAACAGATATGTTGGTCATAAATCAGCCAATGTGCTCATTGAATTCACGAATGAAAAATTTTTGTTTTAAATCCCTGTAAAATATTACCATGTCTGACTTTTTCGTTGTAAACCTCATTTTGAAGTGATGTAAAGCTCACAGTACATGCTCTCTCTCATTTATTAGCTGATTAACCTTATCTTAATAATGCACCGTGAAAATTTTGAGGGCACAATTCAGAGATTCAAGTGTTTAATTGCATCTTTTCTGTTTATAAATGCACCTGGCTGCCAGTGACCCTTCTGCTCCTTCATTTAATTCTGAGGTTTTTTCTCAAATGGTACCACCTCAAAATACAGATTTAAAATGCTTTTGTTAGTAATAGTAGCCTGGAAAATGAGGATGCCGTGCATGTGTTTACTCTCGCACCCTTTTCTATTATTTCTTGCGGAGACATACCTAACAAGCGTCCAAATATTTGTAACAGTGCTCTTCCTGTGTGTCACATTCTCAAAATCTGTATGTATCGCTTCATTCTGTCGTGGCTCAGAGGTGTCAGGTAAATGAAATACAGAGCATCTACTCAGTTGTGTCTTGCTTTGCTATCTGGTGTCACACTGGGAGAGATGCATTAAGATTGCTTGTAGCTGTGCTGCTCTGACACCTTAATTCTGGAGCCTCACTGCTGTTTCTAAATCCCTTGCTTGAATTTGTGAGGTTACACAGCTGCCAGCGCTACTGCTTTCTCCTCCTCCTCCCATTTTTATAACGCAGTTTACTGAGGGCAGGGACAGCTTGGCCGGGTAATATGTTTTGGTATACTTTAGGCTATATGAATAGTGTAGCAGTACGGAACAGGGATAGCAACAAATGGTGGGCTAGGAGAGCTTGTAAGACAGCACAGTAAGGGAGTGATGTGGCAGAAGCTTTTGGGTCTGTGGAGATGGATCGACTGAAATGCATCTTAGCTAGTTGTCGTTTTCAAAGTCTTTCCTGTCTTATTCCTCTTCCCTGTTGATCATCTTTTATTCATCATTGAAAACCTGACTTGTATGTCTGAGCAGCAAAATTTGCAAATCTCCTTACCTGTTCTGTAAACTTCCAAACGGATAATTTGTGTTTTCTTCCCTGTTGCTCCTTGTGGTTGAGTAAAGCGCATATGCAACTGAAAAGTAGCATTTTTATGCGGTTTTGCATCTCTCTTCTGCTATGATGCCTACAAAAAGTAAATTCTTTTTGAAGAGTGATAACTAGTACATGCTGACCAGGATATCTTTGGTGTTTGTGTGTTCTTTGTTTTATATTTTTTGTCTAATAAGCTGCTTGATGTTGGGGAGCAATCTTTAGCATTGTAAATAGTTTGAAGATTGACTGTTTTACTTGCTGGTTAGGTTGTGTGAAAAATACATCTGATTTCTTCCTTTGCCTTGCACCTCTGAGTTAGATCCTCCTTTTCCCAGCCCAGGGGGCACTATGGATCACAGTCAAGGGGGTTTATTTTCCACATTTGCCAAGATAAATAAAGCTTAATGGATTATTATAGAAAAGCAAAGGGGAGTCTATTAAATTTTGTCATGTCTTGTTTTATTGCCCAAAGGTAAGTGCTTCTGTTCCTTAACATGAAGCACGTCTCATGAGCACCTTTTTGAATGGCAGATTATCACCAGTGTAATTGTCAGGGGAAGAGGCACAAAGTCTTGCTCCTGGGAGAGAGATACAGGGACAAGCAGTCATCCAAGAGCAGCTTTAGAAGTTGCCATGATATTAAACCCTTTGTATTTTTCAGGTGCTCTGGTTCTGTAGATTTTATTCTTACTTGCTTACTCTGATGTGACAGTTTTTCAGCAAACCATGAAACTTTCTACAGAAAATACAAAGTGAGACCTAGAAGTTTAAGTTGCATTGTAAATGAAAATAGCTCTGAAATATTTCAAACCTTATACGATGTAGAGATTAAAGTCCACAACCGTTTTTTTTTTCTTAAGAGTTCTCTTTAAAGAGCTTTTCTAGTATTTCTACTAAACATTTTTCTGCCTCTCACATTTTTAGACTTAAAACTTTTTATTTTCAATATTTTTTTTATCGCCTTCTTGTGCTAGGACCTGTAACATATGATTAAACAGAAAAACTCTCTCCCCCAGCTTGCAGTTTATAACAGTCATTCCCATAGGAAGTGCCAAGTGGACTTAAAACGAACTTCTGTCTCAGACAAATATTCAGATCTCTCAAGAATCTGGCAGTGATCACAATTGGCGTCGAAAGTGCAAAAAACTTTTCAGTGGGGCAGGTTTTCCAGTTATCATGTCCAATTTCCTACGTACTGGGAATGAAGCCTAAGCCAGGGCTTTTTTTGTCCAGTATATTTCAAAAGTGGATGTTTGGGGGGATATCATATGGAAGCAGTGGGAGTGTGTTCAAATGTTGTCATGTCTTATTTCTCTAACTTAGTTTTAATTCCTCCTTTTCCACAATTAATCTAGTTGTAATATTTCATATTTTCAGCTTTTTCCCTGTCTCTTGCCTTCCCATCTTTTTTCTGTTTCATGGGGAAAAGAACTAAAGAAAAAAAAAATTGAAGTTAATCAGAAGGATGTACCAAATCTAAAATAACTACCTAATTCAGGGTAGGTTTTGTGAAGGTGAAAGCAGGACCTATCTAATATGTTTGAATAACCTGAGTGACTGTTACGGTCTAGGAGAGAATGTGAAGGCCATATTTTCATAATTTTTAGATTATTTCTCTTATTTAAAAGAAATATGAAGAAAAATGCCACTTTTCTTTTGAAATAAGAAATTTGAAATTGCTACTGTAATTAATCGGTATTCCTTACTCATAAGCTAACCGTGCACACAATGAACTAGGTATCTTAAAGACAGAATGTGCTGAAAAGATCTTTTACAAGTCTTCAGGAATATAACATCTATTACAGGCAGATACTTAATTTTTAGTTCTATCATGGTTTAGGAAATGTAGGTGGTTCCTTTTCTAAGATAGTATTTGTGAATCAGTGCTGATTGTTACTACTTTTTTTCTTTCTCTTTTTTAGTTGTTAGGAAACTTTATACTTACTGTACTAGGCAGTCTTGTTTTAAATAATATGAAGTGATTTATGTTCTAAAAAATCAGTGCCACAGTCTTTTCAAGTATGAAATGCCCCAGAATAACGTCTTTAAGATGTACAAATTTTCCCACGGTTCTTCAATTCACTGGAGTGATAATTCTTCATCATAAAGACAGCCCTGTAAAAACCCAGTGATAGCTATTCTTACGAAGAGTCACTGTTAATGGCTGGTAGAAAGGAAGAGAGTAGAAGTAGACAGAGAAAATATTGACCGGACCATCTAGTATCTGTTGCAATTAAGGTAAGGATGCCTCCATACTACATGCACCAACAGCACTAGGAAAAATGATTGGAAAAAACAGAAGCAGTAAAGCCCTATGTTTGATATTTGACTTTGCAGATAGCCTAAATTCAGTCCAAAATACATTATTTAAATTTCTATTCCCCATGGAGAACCATGTGCAGTCTTTTTGTGTGTAAATGTCTGATGATGGCAAATCTATTTTACAGTTATGGGTTATTAGAATTACGACTTTTACTTCTGTAATTAAAAATGGGAAGTTCATCTACTCCTCAGATTAGGTGAGGGGAGGCAGCCAGTCTAGACAGAACATAATTCCTTGTGGTTTTAATAATTTACATCCCAGTAAAATCCCCTTATTGACTTCTGTTTTTGAAGGCTCAGATGAATTTATAAGGATTATAAAGATCCTAAATGAAGCCATTGTACATGCAGTCAAACAATGAATTGGACTGAGTTGTCTGTGTTCCTAAAATAGCAGCTGCTAAGCTTTCGGCGCCTAACTGGAGCTTTGTTTTCAAAAGAGAGGGCTTAGGTGTTCATCCATGGTAGATGCCCGTTTCTGTAAGTCTGCCTCTTCACTGCACAACATCAACGGTGAGAATTGTAATTCAGTCACTTCAACTGATTGTAAATATTCTGCCTTGTATGCGTTACCTTTACGCTGGTGAAGTGTACTTCTCATCTGCTTGTAGTTATAAGGTTTTATGGTTTTTATCTTGAATCCGTATTCTGTTTTGAGCAATCTAAAGAGGAGAAGAGCGAGGAAGGGAGCAATGTTTGTAGTACAGTCTACTTTTTCTGTTTTGATCTTATCTGTTTAGTCACAGTTTTGACTGTGTTTTTGTTCAAGTTATGTTTGCTAATAAAAAAAGAAGTGTGGCGCTGTATTTATCTGTTCTGTTAGGCCTTGATGTTTATGCATGGGCTACAAACTTCTTTCCTTTGTTGTTTCATACATATTTGAATTTATTTACAGTGATTTTTTTTTCTGTTAGGCCTTGATGTTTATGCATGGACTACAAACTTCTTTCCTCTGTTGATTCATACATATTTGAATTTATTTTCAGTGATTTTTTTTTTTAAGGAAATACAAATAATTTAATACATGTCTTAAGCATCTTTTTAATAGGTCTGATTCCCCAAACCATTTTTGTTCTGTGGTAAATCAAAGCCATATTCCATTGTATAAGCTGACAACATATAAATAGTAATTATGTTCCTGCAGCACATTGGTTGAATTGTTGCAATTGAAACAATATTTCACAACCTGTACCTCACTGATGCCAAGATAAATTCTAGAAACCATTTTGAAACTGCTAAATTCCTTGCCATTAGCGTATCTATTTTGATTATTTGAGTGATAAAAGTTATAAAAAACATTTTAAAATGTGTTTTCAGATTATCATGGTTGTCTTGCCTTTTGTCTTTTAGAAATAAACTTCAGGGTCACAATTCTACAAAATGTTTCATTTCTCTAATACTTTCAATCTTGTTTTAAAAAGAAAACTTTATCAAAAATGAAAACCTTTTGGGTGATTGAGTATAGTAGTAATCTTATTGGGAGAATGAAACAGCACCTTCAGATTGTTTTTATATAAAAGCTATGTGTATCAAAAAAATAGCAACATCTATAAAGCCACAGTCAAAAGAAATACGTGCCAGACCATTAATATAAAATGCAAAATATTAGGCTGCATGGTCTTCAGAAGATGGGAGAACTAATAATGGGCTTTTGCTGGAAATGCAGATGTCAGCTGTGGGTGCCTTGAATTGTCAATAATAATGTTAAACACGGGGTAGAATATCAGCCTGAGCTTATTCTTTATTCTTCTCTCAAAATCATTAAAGCTAAGACAGTTGTGACATATGTTCCGCTATGGCTCAATAAGTGAAGACGTGCAGGGAACGTATATGTGTGTATGTGCTGAATTATTCATGTCTAAGTTACTGCTTTGGGGAAGCGAATGGAGCGCGCTTTGCTGGCAGGTAGGCTTTGAACCATATCTCATGGAGGAAGAGAATAAATATTCTCAGTTTATCCTGGCCCAAGCTAGTTATCAGCTGTGTACACAGGCCCAGGCATTATTTTTCTTTTTACTATAGCTGCATTGGGAAAAAGCCGGATAAATATCAAATTCTAAGAGAAAGTACTTTAATGGGATTTAGCACCTACATACACCATTTTGTTATCTGCACTGCATCCATCTAGGTAAAGGACTTTCCATGGAAGCTTTAACGAATTTACTGAGCTGTAGCCCCAGGGGCAACCTTAGAGGCAGGGGAAGGGAGATTTAAACCTGGAGGGTGATGGTACACCCACAGGGGTACCTTTCTCTTTGCGGAGGGAGAGGGGACAGAGGCAGGGTGTGCGGCAAGCCCTTGTAGCCGTATTGGCATGAAGTCATGGCTTCAACGTGGAGGTCTCTCTGAACTGGGTGGAGGGTGGAGCAGGAGAACAGCCTGACGCTTGACTAAATTCAGTCTCTCAGCACCCATCTGGAGAAATGTTATTAAAACTGTGAGATTTTAAATTTTTTTTTCTTTAGCTCCTTTCAGCAAGCAATTTGCCTTCCCCCACCCCCTTAAGACAAATGGATATTAAATAAGCTGCAGACCCTGCTTTTCAGTATTTTAAAGCATGTATTTCTTTTGTGGTATGCTAGGTACTGCGTATGGGTTCTGTTGGGAAGTTGATTTGAAATATTGTAAGTTTAAATTTAGAAATGTTCAGTCCTGGGTGGCTTTCAAAGTTCTGTAGAGATCTCATTTTACGTTTTGAGGATGTGTGGAAGATTGTATTTAAAATCAAAACAGTATTTTAAAGTGTCACATCTATTGCAAGCCCACTTCAGGCTGTGACCTCTTAGTGCAACGCGCAAAGTTTCAACAGGTGAAGGGAATTCAGCTGCTTGAGGAAGATTCAACAGATGACTCCTCTCTTGAGGCTTGTTTAAATGATATTTTGCTTCACGATACATTTTAATTACTATGAGGGGGAAGTGTAACTTTCTAGCATAGATAGGAAACACATGCTACTTGTTAATTTTGTTTTACCGTTTGCTAACAAACTTATTTTAGGTTAAAAATGTCTAGAACAGGAGTTATCTAATGCACTCCAGTAACTATGCTGTTATGCAGGGGTGACCCTCATCTTTCTCAGACAAGTAAAAACTTACATACTGAAATAAAATCTCAAACAGCTGAATGCTTAAATTAATAAAACATATTGCCTAAAAACATACTAGTCTTTGTTGCCTGGGTTTAGATTATACATGCATCAATGTCTTGGGTTTGGACAACTTTTAAATGTGCGCTTTATATACTAAATAATGTCTTCCTGGTTTTGTTAAGGTCTGCAAATTATTTATTGCAGACTACATTACCCTCCTACTTATTTGCTAAAGCTAGGATTTTACCACTTGAAGATTTTGGATCTGTCTGGGATAAATACATTGTATATTAGCAACATTTTTTGTAATTATGGCTAGTGTCTAATAACAAAGAAAAAGCCCTCTTCCTCCAATATTGCTTTTATTCAGTATGTCCTTGATCTAAATTCAATGTTATGTTAATTTTCTTGTTGATCATGTCTTGTGCTTTTGGGAGAATGAAATATTCCTTGACTCCTTAGTTTACTTGGCTGATGAAGAAGTTGCTCGGCAGCATTATCTGTTTTCCCATCTCATATAATCTTATGTCAGCCTAGCTCTGACCTTTGTGTGATGGAACCTAGTGGTAATAGACCCTTGTGCTTAACAAGCTTTGAAATAAAAATATGTGACTGGCAGAGCTGCAGGAAGTAATTAGTTCCATGTAGATGTGAGAAGTGAAAGGATTATTTAAAAGAAAAGAAAGTGATTCAGCTTTATGGTGCCTGTGAAGTCGTCTCAGCTTTTAATTTAACTATTAAGGGATTGAAATAAATTCAAGTCACTATGTGAAAGCATTTTTGAATGAATCATTGTAAAGAAGCTCTCTAAATAACTTTACTGCTTATTAGAAGCTCAAATATTTGAAACATTAATTAGTTCATTTGCTCTTTCAGACCTACTCATAAAATGTGGCTGAGTGGAAAAGCTACTGCAGAGAAGAGAGCATGTGCACTAGATCTTGCTGAAACTTGCCTAGAGACCAGTTTATGATGTTCTTTGAAATAATAAAAAATGTGTATACATGTTTCCCAGGAAAGAATTTTTCAATCAGTTCTTCAGTTAGTTCTTACAGAGGTTGAGATGTGTTTTCTATGTTTTAATTAGATAGACAAACCAGGACAAGCTCAAGCACTGTATAGAAGTGTTCTCAAGTATACCTTACATGGGGGAAGAAAGAAAGAAAGAATGATTCTCCAGAATTTTGTGTATGGCACTTAAAAATCTGTAGATCACGCAGCCGTGTTCTGCAATGAATGAATAAAGAGTTGAGTCACTGTCCTGACACCTGGATTTTCCCATACTCTTAATTTTCCATTCATTTGAATGGCTCTTTACTAATAACGCCTCCATATATGAAAGGAAAGTGATGGTGAAGGCAAAGTTAACAGCCAAATAGGCTTTCTTCTTCATAAGCATGGATCGGTGACTGGAGATTCGGAGACATTTCAGCCATGTTGTCGCTGGCTTTGTGCAGAATGTGCTCCCCCCAGGTGATGGTGGCTCACATAGATTGAAGCCGAGCCCTGTAAGAAAGTGATTGTGAATTACCTGTGGTATGGGAGCAATGCATAGTTCTTAAAGCTGTTGCGATGGACATTTGAGGGCTTTTGATAGAGTTCTAGTAAAAATCTGATGCTAGGAAATAAATGTAAGAGAAACTTAATGCCTCTTTGGGAGCGTGAAATGCAGAAGATTCTGATGAAAGCCAGGATGAGTTTGGAAAGAAATTGATTAAACTCATCTTGGTCTAAAGTTGGCGTTCCATTTTTCTTCTAAGATACCTGTTCAGATACTACTCATTCTATATCTTACCTTTGTACGCATCATCAGGATGTCATTTTGCCATTTATTTCCTTTGCATTCTTTCAGATTGACCAGTTCAGGTTCTCTTTGACGCACATTAGAGTGGGGCTTTTTTTCTTTTAGATCCTCTTTCCATTTCTTTTCCAGCTGTGTTTAGTACAGGAAATATCTGGCTGATGGTTCTCCTGCTCATCTGTGCTGCTGCCATTGATGATTAGAGTCCTACATCTTCCCAGTTTCCTGTGCTCATCGCTTTCAACTTTTGAAAAATTCTCGTTTTGAAGCCAAAGCTCTGTGAGCTTATTCTCTGTGGACTGTGAAAGGGATGGTTTTTGAAAATTATTTCTTTGTGTGAATGGGGTGGCAAAATGAGGGATGATCTCATGTAAATAACTTCCAGTGCAGTATCGTCCTTGTAACAATGCAAATCGATGAGTTTTGTGCCTTATTGCTGTGAAAGTGGCATGTGTGATTCAGGATTTATAAGTTGCCAGTTGCTTATTTTCTCTTAGTGACATCCACCATGTGTTCTCCTCACTCTCTAATGCTCAAAATATAATAAACTAGATTTTGAGCAATTATTAATCTGACAAATGTGCGTTTTGAACACTCGTACTGATCTGATGCAATGCACCAAATGTATAAAGAGCAGCATAAAGCTGCTGTTTTATTTCAGGTCTTGAAAGGTCAGAGTACGCTACTGAGACTTAGAGAAGGGCTTTTACTGCCTTTTTGTGACCGAGCCATCACGTATCTTGCAGGTTTTTGCAGCCACTGTTTATTGGCACATTTTCCAACTGCAGCTATATTTTTCTCTTTTCTATTACAGAGAAGCGAACATTTACGTAATTATGCTTCTTTCAAGGCTTCAATATAGTATATTTAAAGCAAAGAGTTTGCTTAACTGTGTAAATCACATTGTTCTGTTGTCATTAAAAGTATTATGAACAAAATGAGCTAAATGACTTCAGAGGAAAACTATGTGGAAAAGTATTTAGCTGCTATATCCAAAGCTACAATTAGGGAATACTTAAATTATTTTGCTTAACTTTAAAGGTATTTAGCTATTTAACTCATATATGCTTGAATATAGGTTTTTATCTTTCTGTGAACTTTGATTTGATTAAATCTCTCACAGCCTGAGACAAATGCTTGAAAACCAAGTATTTGGCAAAAACATGTGATTTGATAATTTGTTTCTGTATCTGTATGATTCTAAATATTGTGTAAGGAAAACTAAGACTGTTCAAATAATTTGATAAGTGTTTAGTTTTAATAATAATTTTTGTAACTGCAGGGACAGCCTGTTGGAGACTGTGATTTTAATGTTCGACTTGCATGTATAGAGAAAGAGATTATATTTCCGCGACATGAAAAGATGAAGAATGGTCTTATCGACAAAGCACAAGAACCATTCAGTGTTCGAAACAAACCATTTTTCGACATCTACACTTCAAGAAAGGTAAACTTGATTTCAGTTGTTTATGTTGTGGTGCTGAAGGCAGCAAAGCAGTGTTGGATATAGGTTTTCCCTCAGCTTTTTTAGCTTCCAATGAGTTCTGCTACCTTAGTGCTCAGCAATGCTTGGGGGACAATTGGCAGTTTAAGATACTCTGAAAAGCAGTGTTAGGCTACCTATTCCTTCTGAATTACTGTTTTCCCATGTTTAAAACCTGTACTTTGGCATAGCCTAATTCTTTAGGTTCGTAATGTTGAATGATGATACCGAAGTTAATAGCTTTAGGTCTGAAATGTCTCTGAGCTCCAGGGAATGTCTGAGAGCTATGTTGTTTACACTATCCTCCTTCATAGGTAAGAATATAATGTTCTTTTTACTTCCAGTCCCTATTTGGCCATAGTATAAGAATCATGACTTGTGCTTGAACTCCCACTTCATGTTCAGCGGTGATTACTAAGAGCCCATTCTTGTTAATGTCTCCACATTTTACATATTAAAATACTGCCCTAGGTCTTCTGAAATAATTCATATGACTTGCAGATATGTATATGAGTTCCTATCTTTCATTGTGCACTCTTTTCTTCAGTATAGACACATTCTGTAAAATACTTTTATTCTCTTCTGTGAATTAAATGGCTCCTGGATAACACTTTCTTCTAGAGGAACCCATTTTTCTCAGCACTGCTGTTAGAAATAGTCCTGTGTCTCATCAACACAAAGCAATGAACATCAAATTGTCAGCTTCCATTTGCTTTTGTCATTTCCTTGATCCTGTAGCAGGTAATGAACCTCGCCCCAAGAGGAGCAATAATGGTATTTTGGCTAACCAAGAGGTGAAAAGTGAATAAAGAGATGAGGCATAAACTGGACTTTAAAAAAAAACTGGCAGAGAGCAGCAGCCTTTGGAAAGTTTAAGTCATGAACCATTCAATGAGAAATTTCTGTGGATAAAGCACTCTAAATGTTTTGATCATTTCTCCGTATTTGTGGTGTTGCATTTTTGGGTTGTCTATTTAAGATCAACATCGTAAATTTGGAGTAAATTTTTCATGGGGCAAAAAAAGTCTGTTTGTCTAGGACACATTAAGTTTGAGCTTGAAATTGAAAGAAATTAGAACAAAAGGAACATGTCTTAAAAATGGTTTCTTGCCTAAACGTATAGTTTCTTGAAGTGTTCTGAAGTTCTGGGTTATTTAACCTCATTTAAAAATCACAGGAAGAGCATAGTTGGAAGCATTACTAGAAAAATTTCTAGGTTAAACACATCTGTAAATAAATCTCATGCTAGTTAAATCTAATTTCCAGCACATGATTATTGAAATGATCCCCTGCTTCCCAAAACCTTGGAAATTAAAATTACGCGCAATGGCTTTCTTTTTACTCTCTAAAGGAGATTTCTGAATTGTCCGTGTGCATTCCAATGTATTGGATTTTAACAATTCTGACTGGCACTTTTTAAAGTCGTCAGGGAAATGGTGTTATTTGCTGGTCTTTCTCTGCCTTTCTCAAAGCTCTGAGCATAAACTCTTTAAGACATTGACTGTCTTATTACCCAGCAGTAAAGCATCACATATGTTGGTGAGGGGAAAATGTACATGGCTAGAATTTCTTTCGTAGTAGACTTGTAATTGCTTTTGACACTAATGCTCGGACAAGATTTCTTTGTTCTGTCCTTGTCTTTACCACCAGGTTTGATTAACTTGTGAATTATGGAATGAAGCAGTTATCTGGCCAATTTTGTTCATTTTTGTGAAGAATATTTCTGTATGCAGCAGTTGGATATACACACAGGGAGCAGGAGGGGCAGAGTTAGTGGCAGTGCAGAGCCAATAGCCAGTGTTATTTTTCTCTTACGTTAAGCATTTGAAACATTTATGGTTTATCTACTCTGTGCATATATTAGATCAAATTGGTAGGAAAATAAAGCAAGTAAGATTAATATCCTGGGTTTTACCGAACTATATGTTTTGAAAGATTATTTTTTTAACTAGGCTTCTTTCTGTCCGTTAACTTTCCCCCCAGTTAGAGTGAGTAAAAGTCAATGGCTGTTTGTGCTACACTTTATTGAACATTTTCTTTCTCTGAGGGTTCCTTTTCCTCTGAGAGTTTTGCTGCTTTTTTATGAGCGGTGACTATACCCTTGGAACAGATACAGTGGTGACTTGCGTGGTTTGAGAGAGCGGGGCATCTGAAAGTGTGAAGCGTGGCTATCTCTTTGGTTTTTGTTACTTATCTCAATCTTTTAAAAGACAGTATTTGAAGATACCAGTAAGTCTGCGGTACTAGGTAAAACTTCAAGGACACTGCAACCTGCATTTGAGGTTATTATATTGCAAATGCAGTTCAGTCAACAAATTCTCACCCTAATAGGTTATCGTCACCTTAAAAATATCTTTGAGACAAGGGTTATCTATATGCTTGTAATTTATTGGGGTATTTGGGTTTGGTGTGGGTTTTTTGATGGTTTGTTGTTGTTGCTGGGTGATTTTTGGTTTGGTTTTGGGGTGGGGTTTTTTAAGCGCCAATCAGAGCACACTCTAAAGCTTTCTCCATTTTGGGTTTGAAATAACCATAGGTTTTAAAATTTTCTTTTTGTGCAATGTATGTTTTATGTTGTAAACAATCCTTGTCCTTATTTAAAAATCTTTGTTATCTAGTAAAACATGTTCATTATACTACTGTTATAACAGAAAACTTCTAATGAGGCTTTAAATCTGACTGTTGTTTTCTATAAGTAAGAAGTTTTATGTCAATATTTAGGAATTGTTTGTATGCCCTATGATAACTATAGGGGGTTTTAGGTAGTTCTACCAGTATTGATGTAGAGTTTTATCTTGGGCGATATCGGTAAACGTTTAAGGGAGATCATTATAGATTCAAAATATATTTGAAATCTCTATCTGCTCAAAAGAATGGTATTCATAAAAATACATTCTCAAAATAATATTTCGACTAAGCATTATTGTTGCTCTTATTTACCTCAAAATACATTTTTTTGTTTCATTACTTCTGTGAAATGATGAGCGTGGTTTCTTTAACGCATCCTTAGAATAATGAAATGGAGATTACATCTTCACATTCATCACAACTTCGTGAACAGAATTTTTCATTATATGTGGTCAGAATAGACTATTGTTCTGAAGCATTGCCCTGTTCTGAAGGAGGACTATTTAAAAATAGTATTGCTTTGCCCAAGAGATCTCTTTCCTATGTTTACTCAGTCATCTTTGCAACTATAGCAACAAATGTACTCATAGCAATGAATACCTTGTTAGCATAGCTGGAAGAGCAAGTTGGGTTTCTTTTGCATCAATGACAAATGTCTCGACAGGGTTTACCAATTTTGTGTGCAGCATAGCAAGGTCTGCAGGGAGACAAGGAATTCCTTCTAGCTTCTAAGACTGTTCATATTCAGATTGACTCAGCATATCCGTTAATCCATCTCCAGAGATGGTGTCAGCTGAATGGATGCTAAAGGACTGACAAATGGGACCTGCTTAGGTAGATCTTTTCCTTGTGTTTAATTAGCCATTTTTCTTGTTCTTCTCCAAGAACAGCGGGATCTTTACTTCTTTAGAAAGGATCTAACAGGATCCTTTCTTGACTAGAGGTCCTTAAAGATTTACAGCCTTGAGTGGCCTCAGAAAAGCTGTGCATTTCCTTAAGCGTGGGTTTCTTCCCTACCTCCAGTTCTTGTATTTCCCTGACAGAAGATGTAGCTTCTCCGGTCACACCCAAGGCTTGTTATTTTCAACGAAAGATCAATGGACATAGCAATCTTTGGCCACAGATAAGGTGGATCTCTGATTGCACCAGCATATTCAAGACTGAAAAAGTGCAAAACCCATACCACCGGTCAGAATGCGTTTCATCAAAATCCTTGGAGTATGTCTTGGACTTTTTTTTTGAAGTATATCTGGGGTTTGCTTAAGGTCAAGAAAAAGGATCAAGT
This sequence comes from Egretta garzetta, assembly GCF_000687185.1. Classification (NCBI taxonomy): domain Eukaryota; kingdom Metazoa; phylum Chordata; class Aves; order Pelecaniformes; family Ardeidae; genus Egretta; species Egretta garzetta. Next base: position 178,026 of record NW_009258267.1, read on the forward strand.
GTACTTATGAATTACCTCAGCTAGAACCACACATCACATCTTATTTTTGTTTTGAGAAACTTCAGTTTTTGAAATATGTTCCCAGGATGAAGTTTGAGCCTCACAAAAGTAAATATTGTAGACCTCTCCCTTCACAGCCTCCCTCCATCGTTCCTTTCTGTGACATGAGTTGAGACATAATGTTCCAAATTGAAAGCCTTCATTGGCCATTCTTCTTATTAACAATAGCACGTATCAGTAAATGTGTGTTAGCTTGGGTGGATTGTAGGAAGATTACTCAAAAAGACCAGGAGTCTCAGCTTTATATTTAATAGCAGAGTAAGTGGCTACAATTTTTAATTATACCAGGAAAAATGAATGTTGTCCATGTAGGTTTAGTTATTTTCAGTGAAAATGTGAAAGTGATTACTTGAAACAGCAGTAAACTTTGCACTGTGTTATATAATACGTCCAATAATGAAATTGTTCTTAGAGTTATGGATTTGAGACTGTAATACCAGAGTTAGAGTACTGGCTGGGTTTTTTTTTTTTTTTTTATTTGGGAAATAATTTTTTTTGGAATAGAAAGGATTATGAATTACCTCAGCTAGAACCACACATCACATCTTATTTTTGTTTTGAGAAACTTCAGTTTTTGAAATATGTTCCCAGGATGAAGTTTGAGCCTCACAAAAGTAAATATTGTAGACCTCTCCCTTCACAGCCTCCCTCCATCGTTCCTTTCTGTGACATGAGTTGAGACATAATGTTCCAAATTGAAAGCCTTCATTGGCCATTCTTCTTATTAACAATAGCACGTATCAGTAAATGTGTGTTAGCTTGGGTGGATTGTAGGAAGATTACTCAAAAAGACCAGGAGTCTCAGCTTTATATTTAATAGCAGAGTAAGTGGCTACAATTTTTAATTATACCAGGAAAAATGAATGTTGTCCATGTAGGTTTAGTTATTTTCAGTGAAAATGTGAAAGTGATTACTTGAAACAGCAGTAAACTTTGCACTGTGTTATATAATACGTCCAATAATGAAATTGTTCTTAGAGTTATGGATTTGAGACTGTAATACCAGAGTTAGAGTACTGGCTGGTTTTTTTTTTTTTTTCTAATCTGGAAATCAATTTATTGTGAAATGAAATGCACTTTCAAAGTGCAATTATAAAGTCTGCAGCATTTATAGTTGTGCCTTGACGTTTGTTGTTGATACTAGATTTTGGAAATAAGGGCTGTATCTTTACAATGGTATATCTTTATTATGTTGCCTTAAATGTTATTTTAATATGTTTTGATGCGGGTAGAGGAAGAAAAGAAAGGGACAGTCACCTGGGGACAGGTTGCACATTCTCAGAATCTCTGAAAATGTTACCATGTGGAACTTCGATATTGATGGATAAAGCAGGATCACTAAATTTGTCTGCCTCTATAATCGAAGAATCATTAAGCACAGTGTTAGGTGGGAGCACACGTACATTGTGAGTGATTTTTGCCTTTTAATGTAACTTCCAAATTCTTTTAGAAAGATATTTTTGAGTGATGTTGAATCTTTGCTGCTGTCATTGCACTTGCATGATTGGTCGCTTTTGTTGCCTAGCTTTGCTTTCTTTTCATTGATTAGTGTGCATCTGAATTCAAGGAGATGACATGGTCAAATCTGCCAGCTTTCCCACCTGTCGTGCGAGGATAGCAGCAGTCTGTGGAAGAAGCTGTGAGTTTTAGGCTTCCTTGATGCCAAACTCTTAAGGACCAGTGAGGCTAATGCTCTATATGCTGCATATTCTTAGCCTTGGAGCATTAGCCTTTTATTTATACAAATATTTTCGGATTTTCAACAAGGACATTGTCTTCAGTATATTAAACAGGAGGTACAGGTACATAGAAATAATTAAACTCCCAGAAATTATGCAAGTCTTGGCTTTCATTGCCTAAACCAACCCATGGTTCTTTTGCAAGGCTTTTTTGTGTGGACAGTCCCAGCCCCAGTGTCATCACTGAACCTTATTATCCAGTGAAAATGCTGTCTAGCAGGAGCAGAAAAAAAAATGTTCCTTTCTGTGCAGTCCATGGTCCCGTGGAGAGTTGTGCCCATCACTCTCAGTGGAACAATAGGGCTAAAGGTTAAACAATGATACAGGTCAAATGAACAACCTTTTTCAAATGTTAGCACGCTGTATGTCAATGACTTGTCAGTTCTTAGACTATTATCTGGTTTTAAAATGACAGCTTGTCCTAGAGGGATTAGAATGAAGGCTAGTAATCTCTGCTAGAAGATTAAATGGTCTAGGATCTTCTTGAAAGTTTTCAGTCAAGTCTGTGAACTGACGGATGACTTATTTTGTTCTCCTGGTTTTTTGATGTTTGGATTTTTACTTTGGGGTTTTTTTGAAACTGGTTTTGTTGTAGTTAGGTAAGGTGGAATGTTTAAAAGTTTGTACCAGTAAATGCATAGCTACTACTAAGATGGTTTGCTTTGGAAAATTAAGTGGCTGTGGACCTCTGATGATGAAGGAGGTTGAGTAAGTACATGACTTGCTGCTGTTGGTGGGAAGTATTTGCAGGCAGCTGAGGCAGCTGTAAGCTAATATTTGCATGGCCTGAGAAAATGAACCCTGATAAAAGGTAGAATATGTGGACATAGCTCATCTGTGACTGCCAAGAGAGCTGTTAACCCAAAACTGACTGTAAATGACCACAAAGCCCTGTCTTACGTTGCCATGTAGCCTACAGACAAATGTGGAGAAGGTTTGCAGTCATGGGGCAGAAGATGAGAGAATTCAATGGCAACAATGGCAGCAGCAGAAGTATCAAATAATCTGTCTATTTATTGGAGATTTTGAGTTCCGCATCTTGATGGAGGGGGAATGTTACCATCTGGAGGGTTTTTAATGCCAAAAAGACTTGTTTCCTCTGTTTTTATTTTTGTTTTTATTTTCTGTGCCTTAAGGAGTAGCATAATTGGCTCACCTTTCAATACTGCATTTCCCGACCCAGAGTTGGCACTCGCTCTTCGGTGTCTGACCTACACCGTAGTCCTCACTCCATCTGTTCTGTTCCAGGTTTTTGGCCTGTTTATCATCTCATCTCCTTTTAATTATGTTCTAACCTATCTCCCCTCTACCATTTTGTTTCTGTTTGCTTTTATTTCCTTACTTCATGTATTCCTTCCTCACTTTGTACTATTCCATCTCCCCAAAAATGCAAAATCAAGTATAAAAGCAGTATTGCCTTATTCCACCCTTAGATGCTTTTGTGCTGGTGGTTATCTTCACTCAGATCTTTTTGGAGTGCTTTTCTTCCTGCATATGCAAATAATGGTTGACCTGAGGAACCTAGTAAGCAAGTAATGAATAAGAAGCTGCAAAGATGTTACGTTATGCTTGTAGTAGAATTTGAAATCTTCACTTGGCAGCTGTCCTGTATCCCAGCATGTAGTACTTTCAGCCTGATTTTTCAAAATTATTTTACCATGTGAATTTTAAAGGTAAGGACAGCCAACCAGACCAAGTGGAAGTTGAGTAAATTGTAATATGAAATAGATGACTAAACTGTGGCTCTTGAGCTGAACGTAGGTTACTGCCATTTAAGATTCTGTGCTTGAAATTCATGCAACCAGCTGCAGCACTGGAATGACGTGGATACTGTTTGGTAAATGTAATTTCTGGCAGTGGGAGGATGAGAGTAGCAAGGACTTTGTAGGCCAGGGCTGGTGGGGTGTCCAGCTGCCTCTGGGTTTTCCTTTGCTTTCTGTGGGGCAGGGAGGCTGCAGTTATTTGGTTAGATTTGGTTTATATCAAAAGATTTTCCCTTGTGCTAGGGAAAAAAAAATCACTCTGCTATGGCAAATTCTTCAGCTTCCTTGCTCTAGTGGAGTCACTTGAGGAGACCCGTTCACGAACAAGAATCTGTGTTCATTTCCTAGAGTTAACAAAAGAGGATTAGGCTACTTGCTTTTGATTATTATTATTTGTGATGTTGAAGGTCAAGAACAATATTTCAGCACAGTATAATTTTGATTAGGGAAAAGGGGGAATAGTTTTTTGCTCTTGGTTTAAGAAATATTCACACATTAATTATAGTTCCCACTTTTTGCAAAATGATCTACTGAAGTTAAAATAAATAGTCTCTAATATTTCCATGAAGAATTATTTTCATAACTAGTGGCCCATGTTAGATATTGCTAGTGGTACAGATTAAATTAATGTAGAATTATTCAGATGTGGAATATATAATTAAATTCTGACTTGCCAGACTATAGTGTGGGAAAGAAAACAATGAAACTAGTGGAAAAATAAAGGCATATGGATGAAGCATTATACTTGGTGCACATTGTAAGTTTAAACATCAGAACACTACATATTCAGTTTAGCTTTCAACATTTTAAAATTAGCTTTGAACATTTTTGTAAAATACTTCTTCTGTATTTTGTGCAATAGAAATAATACACCTTTCTAAGTAGGAAAAATGCCTTTAACAGTGATTTCTACTTTCAGTTTTGTGGTGTGTTACCAAAAATGCAAATCTGTTTGGACCTAATTACCAGTTGGTATCCCAGTATGGGCGGTTGAATTGGTGTATTTGATATCTTCTGACTTAGAGGACTCAGCTGTGGTGACTAAGTGGGTCACTCCACTCATTAATTGAGGGGCAACTGTTTAATATTGTCCGTTGTGCCACTTCACAGCCTGTCACTTTCCAAACTGCCTCCTGGCAATACAGCTCCACAGGGAAGCCATCAGCCTTCTCACACTGGAATGATGTTCAAGAGACATGCGCTTAATTTAGGTAAAATGAATAAAAGCACAAAGAAAATTGTAAAGATGGGAGTGAAATTTAAAGCAGTTTATGATGATATAAGATTATAGGACATCCCTGCTAGCTCTTTCTTTTCCTGTGATATGCCTAGTTTTGCAAAAAAATTACTGTACAAAATTAATCCTTTTCTTTAAATTTGAGAAATAAGAAAATGGTAGCATTTTACTGTTATGGCCTTACAGTGGCAAGTTTTAATTTCAACTTTGTAGCAAATAAAGCCCTCAAGTGCCAGTGCTTCTCAGTGCTTCTTGCGTAGCAGAAGAATCAGATCTTTTTAAACATCCAGAATATAATGTTAAATCTTAATTTTTGTGTTAATATCACTGCATCAGTGCCCAATGGAATAATTAGCCCAGTTTGAATCAAGCATTGTAACAGTAAATGTCTGAAGACTTTATGTTCTTGAATATCCATTTTGTGTCTAATTGAATTATTATATATACAGATTTGTCTTTGTTGATGAGTCTTAGTAGAAATGCTTAATAAAACACAATCCTTAATTATCTGATTTAATTAAAACAGGCCCGTCCACGTTCTTGACAACCAGAGACCAGATTATGTTGTAGCAGTTTACAGGGGTTGGATAACAGATAAGCCTTATCAAGTTTATAACATTGGAAGATCATTTAGAGAACAAATTCAAATGTATTTGTCCCTGTTGCAGTCAACTCAATGTCATTTTTTTCCTTTGACATCAGAAGAACTCTTGAACATTGTATTTGATCAAACCCAGAGTATTAGGGAGCTTCTAAACATTAGTGGGAGAACCTTGCCCCGTTGAGGACATCGGGTAACAGACTTTACTGAGTATCTGCCATCCATTCAGGAATGTCACAGGTTGTAGATCATTAGTAAATAGTTCAGAGAATTTGCTAGTGGCACTTACTAAACCTCCTCTAGCTCCAGCAGGACTCTAGTCTCAGGCAGGTGTGCTCTGCCAGGCAGGAGAGCGTGGGGCAAGCGCCGTGAACAAAATCCCAACCCCTAAAAGAAAAAAACTGGAGGTAAATTGCAGGCTGAAATAAGAGAACTGGCAAGAGCATAGTAAATTAAACAGCCAAGCTATGAAATATATTGCTCTGTTTCTTCATCAGGTAAAATAAATATGAAATATTATTGCTGTTTGACAGTGGCATTCCCTCACGGCCTCGAGGAATCCACGTTTCTCCCATTTTGAAGCTATCACAAAAGTCAAAGTTTCTTGAAGCAGCCTGTTTCTCTTATTTGAAAGAAGCATTTGAAAACATCGTAGTTAATTGATGTCAATTTCTCGATTGTGTTTTTGAGAAGAGATTGACAGTGAAAAATGCCGAATGCTTATTTTGAATTCAGGAATGCAGATGTGCTGTCAAATTAAGCATTAACACACATAGCGCTCGTGTTATTCTTGGGTACTGTTTTGAATATATTAGGTACATGACCTTTGGAGTTGTTCGCTCAGAACCAGCAAACTGGTGATAGCTCTGTGGGACTCTTATTGCAGCGTGCTCTACGTTTTTCTAAAATGTCTCTATCCAAATAATTAAGGAACGCGTCATATAGCTAGTGTTAGCAGCATCTTTAAAGAGTGCAGTTAATGAATTAGCTGCAAAGCCAAAGAGATTTAAAAAAAAAAAAAACAAACAACCATCAAACTTTATTCCCTGCCACCTCCGCAATATACTTTATTGTTCTTCACTACAGCATTTTTTCCCTTGTGGCTGGGTAATGAAATCAAGCTAGCGTGGTTCTTCCACCTTCTCAGTATTGGAGGTTGCATCCCATCACAGACTACAGTAACTTCCAGTTAATCATATATCTGGAAATGGCTTTTCTTTAAATCTTTTAGAGGGGTAGTAGAAAAGATTTAAGAAGCAGGTTTCAGAAGATGACATATGTGATTTCTCTTGCTTTAAGTTCTCTATGAAAAAAGCAGACTATAACACTCCCTTGTGAAACTGGCAGCAGTTCTAATATGAGCTGTGAAAGCTCTGAGAGTCCAGTGTGTGGATTAACTTGGTTTTTTCAGAGGTGCCTCAATCGTGACTTGAAGCAGGCTGCAGATAGAAGGGATGAGTCTCTTTAGCTTTCTTGTTTGGAAGTATTGCTTGTTCCCCATGATGTGAGTATAAACAGGAATTCCTATTACCTTCCTGTTCTGGAAAGAATGCATAGACTCCAATAAAGACTTTCTTCAGAAATTGTTCTTCTAACAGACAGTGAATGAAGAGTGGTATCATTAGTTGGAACGCTAATGCCAAGGCACTTGTAGTTTGGGTTCTTGTCAGTCATCGGCTATGAAATTATATGGGCAAATGGCTGAGGAAGAAACTGTACAGTAGTTACAGTTCTTTGAATTATGATACTAGTTATGGTCTACGGCCTACTAGCATCAAGTCTTCAGAATACCTGGCTTTTACACCAGGACATCACGAAGTCTGGGAGCCCCACACATCATGCTGTTAGCGAGAGAACAGAACGCTTGGAGCTGAAGTGCAGGCTGCAAGTTTTGCCAGTGGCAGCCTGAATCCGGAGCCTGTCAGCTTCATGCGCTTAGAATGCAAGCGAGCCATCAAATGAGAACATATTTATAATACATCTGAGAGGGCTGCTGTAGCTGTGATAGCTGTGAGGTAAATAAATGTTTCTTTCAATGCTCCTGCTGAGTTTCTAACTAGTTTTAGACCAGAGGAGAGTATGTAAGTGCCGGAGCCAACCCAGGTAGAATTAGGTCACCTTCCTTCCTCTCTGTGCACGCACCTGTCTGTTGCCTCTTCACGTTATTTCAGCCTTGCTGCTCCCGCTGTTACTGGTGCCGAGCTCATGGAGGTTCAGTGGGGGTGCCCAGGTGAGCTCTTACGATAGCAGGAGAGCTCCTGTCCCGCTGCAAGAGCTGCGAATGGGAGAAGTGACCCCTGGTAAAGCTGGCCACCTGCAAAGCCCTGTGAAGTATTAAACCATGAGCCTACTACGAGAAGACTTCTTGTCATTATCTGTAATTAGAACAAGTGAGAGACTGTCAGCAAACATTTTTTTGTGGAATATGAATTTCAGGTTCATTGTCTTCTAACAGTGTTGTGCTACATGAGCCATTAGGTAGGGCCATATGTACTTGAATACTATGAGTGATGCTTTAAAGGGTAAAGCAGTGGATTCTGTACAGAAATTCTTGCTAAAGATGATGAGGGAGCGTAGAGAAGAAACTATACATATCCCTCTTGCAAGAGAATTTTTGTTCCTAGAGATTGGTCAGTCTGTGAAGCTAAATCCAGTTGTACTAAACACTCCTTTGATCAAGCTTCAAAATGAGAGAGGCCTGCCTTGCATGCTCACCTTTTGGGCTACAAGTTTCCTATCTTTAGCAGGTCATTTTGTGCTGGATTCTGGTCTAGTGTGTTTAAAATTATTAGGGTAGCTCCCTTATGGAGTTCTTACCACTGGTCACTGAAGTACGTTTTTTCCACTGTGCTTTTGTTGTGGCTGTTGGCTATTCCTACACCTAACAGATGGCACTCGCTTCAACTGACAGGCTGTGGGATAGCTGAGCATTACTAATAAAACCTATCACATGTTAAACTTGACCTGACATTAATCAAGTTTTGAATGCTACAAATGATTCAGGGATAATAATTAGTCTCTTGATCATATTAGTGAACATCAGTCTTACATTGCTGCCATTATCTGCTTTCATTCTTATAGGGAACAAATCCATTGCAGTAATTAGGTGTTTTTAATGTCTTTGGAGCCAAAATGTTCTGTATGATTAACTTGGCAAAGAGGTTATTTTTAGTCTTTTGGTATGATTGGTTTCAGAGCTTCTAGTAAATTAACAAGCTGAAAGGCTTTCCATAAAATTGTATTTTATAAAAAGTATGTATTTTTTAATTTTATCAACTGAGAAAATTCCCATGTCTTTATGCAGTCATTTGGTATAATTTTCATCACAATATGATTCAGTTGTTGCCGCAAATTAAACTGTTCGAAATAGTGGTGATTTGTTAAAGAGGTGAACCTTTGGAGTTTACTTTTACTTTTCTTGTTTAGTGCTGAGTTATTGGTTATCATCAAGTGCTTTCAACGTGTACACATTCATACAGACAAAATAACATTTACAGCTTTTCTCTGTTTATATCTTGAATTAGAATCTGGAGTGGATGGCTGCATCAAAGCTAGGATTTTGAGCTTTAAGAGTAAATTTTTTTAAAGGATTTTCATGCAATTTGAATTATACACTGACTTTACATCCCAAGAGCATGAAATTTCTTTTTAAGTAATGAGCAAGTGAGAAGTTTATACTTTGTGTTCCTTATGCAGTTAGGGCAAAGTAGATAATTTCCCTGGTTTACTGAAAATGTAGCAATTATTCTTCAATATGTGTTGGTTCTTAATGAGCATGTAAAACTTTTTTACATAATTACTTCTTAAGGAGTTAAGTTTTTAATTTATTTTCTGCAGTTTTTGATCCTACTCTTCCTTTATGCATATTTAAGGCTGTTAGCATGGGTCAGGAAATATTTTGTAACTTTGTGATTTTTTTTTTTAGTATACTAGCTTAAAAGTATTTCGTATAAGCTGTGGTTTTCTGACTGTGCTCTCAGTTATCACACTGCATTTCCTTTCTTGCCTCTTTGTTGCTGGTTTCCCAGCAATCAAAAATTGAAAATCTCTAAGATAAATATAGCCAAATACAATGAATAATTGAGGATGCGTTATAGAATTGGACTTTGCCCTTCTGTAAAGATACACTTTAATTAATATGTTAAATACTGTTTTCTACCTCATTTATTTGACATTAGGTAGCATATTGTATTTTTATTAGAAAATGAGAATAATGCAAAGGAAACCAGGTCATGTTAAATTGATGAAAAATCTGCTCTTCAACATTTTTGTAGGTGATTTGGAGGAAAACACGAAATCATATGAGAGGCGGATTGGTGATGCTTGCGTGAAGGAAGTAAATGTTGGTGTTGAAATGCTACTTACAGCTTTTGGAATCATAGGCTGCAAGCAGAAACATTTACTTGCATGGCCATGTGCTAAGTCACACTTAGGAGACATCATGGGCCATGCTTTCAGGACCTTCACGGTTACTTGGAAGGAGCCACTTTGAGTCAAGCACCCAGTTATAATGAGCCATCGGCCGGTGAAATTCTTCTTTGGCAAGTCCTTGTCTAGCCTGAGATCTCCTGGAAAGGAGACTCCTGCAGAGCAGAACAGGGAGTGCATTTTTTTCTTGCTGCTATGGCTGTCCTGGAATATTCTGTCTAGTCTAACTGGGATGGTTTCAGCTGATGAAAAAAATGGGTAACTCTGAATTGAGAAGCGACATTACTGAAATACTGAAGTTATATCTGCTTCCTTGTGAAATGTTTGAAATGTGAAGCTAGCTTACTTGCCCAAAAAACCTCTCAGAGGTGAACTTGATCGGTGTCTATTAAATAGAGGAGCAAGGAAAAAAAGTTGAAGGAAGGAGAGAAATTGCTGAGAAATAGGCATTAATGTTCTAATTGCGCATGCAGTTCATTGGAGCAACTTAGCGAAGATTGTGTTCTCAATCACAGCCTGCTGTAACTTGAGACTGCATGATTTTCCAAAAAATTACTTGGCACTGAGTGTATTACTTGAAGAGGAACTTAAATATGCATGAGAGGAGAGGGTTTCATCTCATCTTCATAGCTGTCTGAATGTTAGTCTGAACTAGCGATCCAGGCTATGTTTGGTCTTGGGCAGGGAGGGAAGGAAGCAGTGGAAATGCCAGAGGTTTGTCTTTCATCCTCTCCCATCTCCCCTCAAACTGCTAATTTGCACTAGATTTGTTTAGGTCAGCTGTTTTACTTGAAATGCTAGCGCTAGGTGAGGTGAACAGTATCCCAAGTATGAAAAAGATAAAAGCCTGAGTGGCTTCAGTTGAAGGTGATTTTAATTTTTTTTTCTTTTTTCCATTTTTCAGGAGGTATGTACTCCCTTTAATTCCCAAAGCCATGTATTCCCCAGAGTCACTAAAGACTGTTCTGAAAGTTTTACCGTATATTTGTAGTAATTTCAGTCAATGAACCCAAATCAAAACTTCTCTTAATGCTTTATTTTGGGTTCTGTTTCTCTTAAAATGTGATTAGCCAACTTTTATTTCTGGAAAGTTTGAGATTTTGAGTTTTATTTTTAAATAATATATGGAACCCCCCCAGTATAACGTTACTCACAGGCTATTTGATGCTTTTTTTGCTTTGAGACTGAAACAAGCTGTTTAATTCTTGATACCTTCTCTGCTTTCAGAAACAAAGCAAACCAAAAAAGAAATGATGCTGCAGGACAGGGGAAATGGAAAAGATTCTGGGGAGAAGGAAGAAGCAGAAACTACAAGTGTTAGCTTAGAGGGACCGGCTTCCCTCACCTGACATTAAGCTGCATTAATCTTTTATTATAATTATTATATTTTCAAGCATTGCAGAGTAGCTTGTGTATCATCTAGAAAGAAGCTTGTATGCCACAGTCAGCATGTTTAAATCTTTTCTGAGCCCTCCTTTTCAAAATGTAATGTTTGAAAGCTGGAGTTTATAATGTTAATAGTGTGGATGATGGCTCCATCGTTGCCTGTTACGGATTATTTGATTTATTTTGGGAAAGGTGATAGCTGGGATGAATCTGAGCCAGACTATTTTTGCATTATTTTAACTTAACTGAACTTAACATAAAAGTCATTCTGTAGGATTTCTGATGTCATTCAAAAACAGGATTTCTGAAGAGATTATGTAGTAGGTTATTCTCAATATATTTTTTTCTATGCATAAGGAGACCCAGATTTCAATTCTGATTTTTAAGCAAAATAGTTTTGTTAAGCGGGGTTTTAAGGGGTTTGTGTTCTTTTTCTTTTTGTTTTGTTTTAAACTTAAATCCAGGGAGCCTACCTAATAGAAATACTGGTTTTGTTACACAGAACTTCAGCTGGATTTGTGATTCATAGATCCTTTCTTCTGTATATAGTAAGAGCTGAATTTTTTTGGTTTGCAAGTTAGCAAAAATATGATGAAAATATTTCTCTTAGTAGCAGATACATTAAATTTAGGTATGTTTTATTGAATGTTGTTAGGCCACTGTACATTTGAAAACATTTGTACCTCCCACTTTGGATGTAAAATTTTTTCTATGATGTCTTAAGTACATCAGGGACCAATATTAAAGTAAATAATTTTTATATTCAACTTGGAAAATTAAGATTACAGAAACTGGAAAGCAAGATGAAACAAATTAATGTAAAAATAAACCAGGAGTGATATCCTGTTTTAAAAGCGGCACAGTCCATGTCTTCTACAGAAGTGCAAGGAAAGAGCCAGCATAATTGTTTCTTTTTAAAAAATGTGGTTATCAGCGCTGGTAACTTCTGAATCTTTTCCTGAAGACTGTATGATAAGTTTAAAGGACCTGCAGTATCTGTACAGAGATTTATAAACCCATGCCTGTTAAACCTGCGTAAAGTTAGAATTGCATTGTACTCTGATGGTGAGGGCTGTCATCATCGGAGGAAGGGATTGTCCGGTGAGTTGGGCTGAAGCCAGTGCGGATGCTGGCTCTCTGAAGTTAGGAATGACAATGTGCTCGTGTCTGAAGGTGTTTTACATTCTAGTTAATTGACAAATCCTTTGGTAGTTTATTTGTAACTTTTGAGTAAAGTGTGTTCCCTCTCCCAGCTTTTGCTGTGGAGTGACCAGGTAGGTGATAGGCAATTTGAAGGTGGCCCTGAAAAACTCCTCGGGGACTGGTGCAAGCAGGATTGCCGTAGCTTGACTTGGAACTGAATGAAGTGTATAGCAGTTCTGAAATTGAAAAAGCAAGGAAAATAGATGTATATTTGTCTTGTATTATAAAATGCAATGGGATTTTTTATTTTTCCTGTATCTCCAAGTATTTCACTAGGCTAACAAGTGGTATCAGTTTTGAATCAGAAATACAGACAAAATGGTTAGGAATATTTGCATATTGTGACATAGCAGATTGATAATAGTTGTATGCAAGGGCCTTAGATAAATTATGCTGTAGAAAGTCAATTTGACTTTGCAGAGACTTTATTATATTTTTAAATCTGCATAACTCTCACAAGCATGTTGTGGTTCCGTGAGGTTTTTTTTTTTTTTTTTTTTTTTTTGGTAAGGGGAAGGAAAAGGCACAGTTGTGGAGTTGGTTTTTTTAATGAATAAAGTGACATCTGAGAACTCATCAGACTCATGTGGCTTGCCTCAGAATTACAGAAACATTAATAAAAACCTATTAGTGTTATGTGGAATCTGTATGCACCGAAATTTTCTCCTCTTCCTGGTGGAGGAGCCAGGTGATTTCTTTATTGATAAATATAGAGAGATCTCCAAAGTGTGATTTTAATTCCCCCTTTTTTTTTTTTAAATTATCCACTCAAGAAATTCTGCTGACTGCTTCAGTGTTTTAGTGATGTCAGCTTCAGTAGGTTATTAGTGCTGGTTTTGGTGACATACTGCCGCTCCTCAGCTCACGGGTTAAAGAGCAAGGAGAAATCTTTTTCCCTGTCATACGGCTCCACTCATTCCATGCGATTACACCATTCTTTTCGTTAGAGGAATATTGTTAGATGTAGCAATACTTTTAAATTTGATTTAGTTATAAAGTAAGATAGGAGAAGTTTTAAATACTAAGACTGTAGTATGAGGATATGGTTTATTGCAATGTTCACGGGGAAGCAGGAAGCTGCAAGAAGTGAAACAAAAGGGGTTCACAGGTGAAAATAGATGCCACGAGGCTACAAGGAATAGCATGCTAGAAGAATCGGCTCGCATGCATCATTTACCCATCTTTTATAAAATGTCATTGAGATGCATTGCATTTTATCTGATCCCTGGCAGTCATCCCAGTCAAGCAGGTGTGCCATTTATCAGGGTGCCGATTAAAAAAAGACTGTACTGTTCAAGTTAATTAGAAATTTTAATGGATGGAAAACCGAACATCATTTTTTGAAAGATGAACCATGGTATCTGCATTTTAAGTTCATAAACCTAAAAACCTTATATCAACTATATTTTTAGTGTCAAAAACATTTGCTTATGTGTCAGATGATCCTTTCCTGCTCATTTTCCTGTCATTCCAAACTTTCTCCAATATTCAATGGGTATATATTCTGCTGTTCACAGACAACCTCTAAATAGTTTAATTCTCAAGAAGGCACGTATGGGAAGAGGTTTGGAGAAAATTTCCATTCCCTCCTTCCCACTTCACTCCCCCTCTCCCAAACTGCTAATCCTTTCTAGTAAAAATTCTTTTCTAGAATGTTATCACTGAAATACTTGTAAAGGACCTAATGAGAATGAAAGCGAAATAACTGGGAGCACAAAGAGGTTTAGTGATCTGTTCAGTCTTGTTCTGATTTTAAAATCCTTTTGTCTTTGATATCAAGTTGACATTTAGTAGGAGATGTCTTGATAAGAATACTGTGGACCTCCAAATTGAGAATGAGTTCAAGTCTGGTTGCTAAGAGGGATTCCCTTGCATTGTATCAATCTGGTGGAGTAGTGAATAAAAAGGAATAGCAGAATATATTTTTTTTAAAACGGTAAATTTTGAATTTACATTTTCCTCACATTTATGAAATTGTAGTAGTGCTTTAACGCAGTTTAACTACACATAGACCAAAGTGGAGAGAGCTACAGGTAAAACAGTGCATGATAGTAATTTTATGCTTTACCTGAGTGAATCACACATTCCAAATTAAAGGATTGTTTCTATAGTCTTAAGTTTTACTTTGGGAAAGAGAGTTTATGTAGGCTCCAACACCAAAGTAGCCGTGTCCTCAAATTCCTTTAAGAACTCCAGATAAGCAGAAACAGAGATGATTGGTTTCTGTTTGCCAGTTTTGTTAGTGCCTTTTAGTAAGATAGCTAGAAATGTATAAGAAGTATAGTCTCAGCTAATTTGAAGTTTGTCTTATCTTTAGAAGTGTAGGCTTTTGTATTCAGAGGAAGGTTTTTTTGGTACTTGAATGTAATGAAATCTTTTCCGTGTGTTTTTGTAAATCTCAAGTGTATTCTTATTACAGATTTCTCACTGGCCTGTCAGTTTTGGACTTACGCAGTAACCTTTACAAGGGATCCGCAGAAGGCTTAGCTTGTGTAGAAATGTAAAAAATAAAAAAAAATTTAAAACTTTTTAATATTTGTTTAAATATTTTCCAATGCACTTATTTCTTTGCTGAAGCAAAGATTAACAATGAGCTTCTGAAAGAATTGCAGATTTTTTTTTCTTCATATAGGAATTTTTCTTTTTGTATAGACATTTGGTAAAGGATCGGGAGGCTCAGTTGTAAATTTCAAAATCATAATAGGTAAATGCCAGCTACAACTTCATGTTCCAAGTATGGGCTTTCTGTACTGAAGAATAGTGTTTTGCTCTGTGATTTCTTACTCAGAATCAAATATTCTTTATGTATTTTACCACTTGAGAGTACTCTGATAGTGTGCTTTTCAGTTATGTTGTACCTAAAGGTTGAATAGTGAAAGTTGTAGATGCAGTTATAAGCACAAATACGCTAATGGCTACATGGATAAGGAAAAAAGCTACGTTTTTTATATAGCAAAATGATCAAATATTCTGTGCAAACAGCTACAGGTTTAAATGAAATATCATGTTATATTATTATTGTTTAAAATATTTGGCCATCAGGCTTTTCATGCATTTTAGGTGCATTGCTTTGAGTTGTACAGCCCATAGGAAGACACAAATGTTAATTGACAACTTTTTTCATGCTTTTGCCATTTACTGAGGGCAGTTTGATACTTGATTAGAATAATTTAGTCAGTTGGTCATTGAGTGAAGTCGGACAATGCAAAGGAAATGATACAAAATTAATAGTCTAGGCCAAAATGTCGCCTTTAAAATTGACTGTGATTTACTGAGTTCTGTATTTGCTGTGTTTTATGACCATGTGATTACTTCTACATCAAAATTTTTCAAATATTACTAAAAGCACCTGCAACTTCAGGATACATTCTTCATCTCTACAGTGAAACATAAATTGAAATGAATAAAGAGTCATTTTGGTAATTCTCCTAATTTTTGCTATTACTTGACACTTGTGGTTCTCACTGGTTGTTTGCTTTTCCTTAGGCAATTCATAATTTAACATGGAAGTGTATCATCAATTCTCGTAACTGTCGACTAGCTGGTTTCATTAGTTTGTTTAAATAGATGTTTTTTCTCTGGTAAATACCATCTTGATGGATCTATTCACCTCCATATGGAATTCACAATCTTTGAAAATGTATAACAGAATATTCAAGATCCAGATTAATTCAGACGGTTGTTTTACAGTAGTGTAGCTGTGTTACTAGGTTATGTCCTAGTTAGGGAGTCTGCCAAACATGAATTTTGAATGATGCCCTGAAATATTTTTCAGTACACATCTTCAATCTAAAGTAAGTGCTACTTGCGTGTTAAAGTGGCAAATGTTTTTTTTAAATTTGTCCACAAATGACTGCGGTGTCCTATATCGGAACTGATTTGTCTTCATCTTTTAATGTATAGAATCATCTTGGTTTCTCAATATTTCTTTTTGGACAAAGCCTTTTTCCTTGAATAATACTGTAAGGGTTTGTCTCCCTGAAACTTCTTTGAGCCTTGAGTGTTCTTTGTAAAAACTGCTAATTTGTTGAAGCTTCCTGTGTTGACATTTCCCAAGTTCTAATGTTAAACCATAAATAAGCAGTTTATTAGCACATCATTGCAGTAGTAGCATATAATCTGCTTTGATGTGCAGTCTTCTAAGTGAAATATTTCTCTGTGGAAAAAAAGATTTATTTTCCTTTTGTTCTACAGCTCCTGGAAGGAAACTTTGCTAGAGAAGTTAGCCACGAAGTGGATGGACTGATATTTCAGCCTACGGGAGTAAGTAGCGTAAAAACAGATTTTTTCCCCCTTCACTTTCAAGTGAAATTCTCACCTTCCCTCCCCACTCATCCTCCCATCTACTACCTAATCTTTGTTTCAGTCAGGATTACTTTGCAGTGTTGGTTCTGATTTTCCCTGGTCCTCAGACTGCTTAAATTCAACTAGTTGCAATCTCATTTGTAGTATGTGTGACTTCAGATTAATCCATGGTGGCAGTTTTCAGGAATCTGCTCATGTGTTTTTCACGCGTGTACTATGATGTGCTGCTAAGTAAGGAAGGATTTTTTCTGACTGCATGAATTCTGTGAATCTTTCAGCCATTGATTTGGGCTCTGGGAATATTTTTCTTTCTCAAGATGTTCACACATTAAAATTTTGGTAAAACTTGTGACTTGTGTTGTTTTAGTGCAATTAAAGTGTGGTATATTCTCAAGCCATGTCCTCCAGTATGAAGGTATATGACTGGGGTGGGGAGAAGTCACCAGAAGAACTGCACACAACCAGAAAAAAAATAATATAAATGGTTGTCAAGCAGGAAGGGTGGCTTTAGAGGAAGTCAGTAGCATGGCCTTGTCCATCCTACTACTGCTCCTGTTGATTCTGATACAATGGATACGCTGCAGTGTTTATGGTATATTGGCATAGAGAGTGGCTGTAACATCATCCATGTTGACTTTTTTCTTAGCTTGTAAAATTATTTGAAATTATTTCAAATTTGACAGCTATTTCTACCTTTACAGTTGCTCACAGAAAACATTTGTATTTGGTTTTCCAGGTAAAAGATTTTTTTTCTGGTCTATTTCCTGTATTGTAGATCTTAGCAAGGGTGATGACACTCCCATCTGGATATAAGGTTAACCTCTGTTCTGTATTGCAAGTTCTACATCAGCTAACCACAAAATAACTGAGCAATAAGGCCACATACCTTTTTTAAGTATATAGCTGTTTCAAATTCAAAGCAAAACTTCTAGAGTAAAAAAAATTCATACTTTCGTAAGAAGTCTGATGATGTCTTAGAATATTGTTAAATCTAAATCAATTGTAAAGTCTTCTCAGCACTACTTTCCTGAATATTAGAGGTTAAACTGTGAAGAGTTACTACAGCTAAATTTGAAATTACCTTTTCTACTTGAAATGAAATTGCTGAAGAATGTGTGTCTCTGCTGTTGTTACATGAAATTAATATCTGATATGGCTTGTGTTTCTAGAATTTCTGTTTTCTGATTTAGCATACTGAGAAATTTATAACCCAACAAAAAACTCATTTTCTTGCTTAAATGCTTATAAAGGTTTTTCATCTTTAAAATATGGGATATATTTGTTTAGTCTAATTTAATGTTCAAATTTCAGTATTATTTCAGGATTTATGAAATCTAAGTTTGTTGCATCTGTTACAAAACTGATTTTCCTAGGTTAAGCAATGTGCAGTTTTCTCAATGGCTTTTGTAGTTGAGAAAATAGAAATAATGTATTTAGAGCAAAAGAAATTATTGTAGACCTATTAATTGGGAAATAAGTATTAAATCTGATGAATAGAAAAGGGTGAAGCTGATATAGAGAGCTGATGCTGCTTTTTTTGTTTTATGCGGTACAGAGGGCATAAATTAATAGGCAACAGTACAAGGGCAACAGAGCATAACAATGCATAAATGATCCCTTGAGAATACTAAATGAAATAATTTTTCTTTTTGCATTTTGGTTGCAGTTGTGTGTCTGATGTATTACAACTTTTCACAGAGAAAAATACCTATTGTTGATTGGGGTGGAGGCCTGAATCACTTTATAAGACCAGGTTGTCTCAAGTGAAGAGACCATGGCGTATCTAGAAGAAAACAATTCTTAACAGACATTTTTATTGACGTATTTGATCTTGCATAAAAAGAGACAGACAGAAATGATGCTGAGTTTTAGAAGATCATGGAAATCTAAGAACATCTTTTGGGAGCTCCTGAAGTCTCATGTGCATTTTGAGGAGAAGAAAACAGAAGTAGATAGGAATTGGAGCAAAATTGGAAAGAAGAATAAAGTGGTAGCAGAGGAGGGTGAATGGAATGTGGCCATTTACAGACAGGAAATTTTGGGGGAAAAAATATCCACATTTTCTGTACTTTTAATAGTTAAAGCAGAATGCAGAAGTTAATGAAATATTTAATATAGGGAATGTTGAGTTTATTAGTTCAGTCTGTTTGAAAGTCTTTTCTGTGTTTTTGCTTTTGGGGTTTTTTTTCCATTTACTCAGAGATGTTTCTCTTCATCTCCGGTCTTAGACACAGGCATCAAGTATATGGATATATTCCCCAGTAGCTATAGGCAACACTGGTACTGGGAGTTGACACAGGTGGAGAAAGAATATTTTGTTGTTTGGAAGTTTGGTTTAATTCTGACTTATAATAAAAATTAAAATACCTGAAATGATTTGCGAATAGGAACTACAATTTTAGCCTCTTAAGAGCTCTGGGTTTCCTCACTTTTCTCTTGGGTTTGAAAAGATTTGGCATCAAGTGCGTGTGAATTAGTTCAGATTTGAGAAATTGGCATGCTTTAATGAAAAGGGATTTGTGAAAAGTTTTACTACCGGATTTAGGGTTTCAGTCAGATATAATAGGGTTCATTTTCTTCTATTAGTTTTCCTATCTAAACTCATATTATGAATAGCAAGGTTCTTGTCCTGAAGCAGAAATTGTTTTGCACTGTGACTGGTGATGGTAGAAACAATGTTAAAGAGTAAGGAGATTGTTTTCTGCCTGTGCAGGTTAGTTTATTTTGCAAGGTCGTGCTAACTGAGCGTTATTATTCCTAACTAATTCACCAGTTGCTTGAGTTACTTATATTGGTTATTGCGCAGGGTGTACAAGTGCTTTAATTCCACAGTGACAATTGAAAGGCAATGACTGAGGCCTGCCTCCTCCTTCTCCCTTCTTCCCTTTCCAGAGACTGAAAGCTTTCACAGATCATGAGAAGAGTACGTTTAGTTGAAATGATGGAGGTTTTTGCCTCGTTTATAATTTAAGAATGCTTTGTAGGTGATGTGATGTGTGCTTCATAGTGCCCCCCTGTGCATCCCCTGCCTTAACCTACCATTCTCTGACAACTCCGTGGTGAGAGACAAATATAAGACAATGTTTTCTTACTATTGTTTCTCTTCTTCCCTTTGTACTCTTTCCTTTCCTCTTTTCCTTTTCATGCATCCTCTCTATCCAGTAGCCCCTTTCCCTCATTCCTTTTGATTTCCCTTTTATGTCGCTTCTCCCAAACGCTGCTTTTCCCTGCATCATTTTCTATCCATTTAAGATGCTACCGATATAACTCCCATATGGCTAAGTCAGCTCCATTCCATCTGATCAGCTTTCTGATCCCTCTGCATGTAACAGGTTGGCAGAGCAGGGACCGAAGCTAAGTGCTAATTAGGAGGAGTGAAACAGGCCAGCAGGAAACTTCATGGACAGGTATGTTGCCCTGTGATCATGCCCCAGACAATGAGTGAATTAGTTTGCAGGTTAAAGCCAAACACCTCATTCACAGATTCGGAATGCTTGTGTAAAGATTGGAAGCTTTCAAACCTTTTTTCTAAAAGGTTACTTCAAAACAGCAAACAACTTCTTACATTTGGTTTAGAACACTTGCAGTTTGCCAACCTGTGTGTTTTTAATGGAAATCTCAAAAATGGCCTCTTATCTTCTGATGGCAGAATTGGCTCTCTGACCTATGCCCACTCATCAGTGAAATTACTTTTGTTATCTGCCTTGTAAATCATACCTTTGCTAGATATCTCAGACTGTTTAATTTTTACACTAGCGATCTCTTAATAACCAACTGTCTGGCTGGCTAGAGCCATTATCTTCCCTTGTTTGAGAAAAGGATGTAGGCATTATTTTCTCACTT
Source organism: Egretta garzetta (assembly GCF_000687185.1). Taxonomy (NCBI): domain Eukaryota; kingdom Metazoa; phylum Chordata; class Aves; order Pelecaniformes; family Ardeidae; genus Egretta; species Egretta garzetta. The sequence goes on from NW_009258267.1 coordinate 198,591, forward strand.
TAGCCACTTCAAAGAAGGCTCGCTGGCCATCAGTTAGGAAGGCCTAAGGACAGTTTTTGAGCATTTTTGGAAAGCTTGTATCAGAATTTATTCTCTTCCGTTCCATCTTTTTGCCTCCTGAGCTCTGTGATGTTTTTGCATTGGCTCAGGCTGATTTCTTTTTGGTACTTCTCCATGCTCTTATTTTGGATGAGGAATAAAGTCCAGTTGTGTGGGTTTGGGATTTTTTCCGGGGAAGGAAGAAGGGCAGCTGCTGAGCTCTGTTCTTCTAAGATAAATGTTATTTTAAAGAATGCCTGAATTATTTAACACATAACTCTCCGTACTGAATACTAACAAAAAGCTTAGCCTTTAAAATGAAAGAATAATGAAGAGGTTTTTATTACTGACTAACATTGCATGAGTTTTTAATATATCTTTCTTCCCCTCCCTTGGCAGACTTCTTGGTGATCTGAAATGCTTGGTTGCCTGTTAATTTATTTGTGCTATTCCCATTGTATAATAGGCTGTGGGGTTTTTTTCTGTCATTATAAAAGTTCATCCAAAATCACTGAAGTTTACACTGAATGAAATACCTCCAAAAAATACCACCAAATAAAATACCTCCAAAAGGCCATGTTTTCTTTCATTAAGCAGTGCCAGTTTCTCCTAAATAATCCTATATAATTGGTAAGCCTTTTTGTCCACACTATATGTTTTATTGAATCCTCTGTGAATTTTTAAACTTAGGCCAAGTCAGTTGCTGACATATTGCTGGAACTCGGACATCATGTTTACCAGTGATGGGCATCAGTTATTGTTAAATATTTCTATTGCAATAGGAAGCAATGGCTTCAGATGGGCTCAGATATAGACTCAGTATCAAAGCAGACATCTAACGGCTTGGGAAGAATCATATGATAACGTAAATTTTTGCTTCTAATAAATACACAAGTTTCTGGATTTAGCTGTCTAATTTTGTAGTGATTCACGTAAGATTTGGAGGCAATGGAATGGAATAGAATATTTCAGTTGGAAGGGACCTACAATGATCATCCAGTCCAACTGCCTGACTGCTTCAGGGCTGAACAAAACTTAAAGCATGTTGTTAAGGGCATTGTCCAAATGCCTCTTAAACACTGACAGGCTTGGGGCATTGACCTCCTCTTTAGGAAGCCTGTTCCAGTGTTCGATCACCCTCTTGGTAAAGAAGTGCTTCCTAATGTCCAGTCTAAACCTCCCCTGGAACAGCTTTGAACCATTCCCATGTGTCCTGTCACTGAATACGAGAGAGAGGAGATCAGCACCTTGACTCCTTAACGTAGATGCTAAGATTGCCTGGATTTTTTTTTCTCTAGAGTTTGCAGCAGAAAGGAAGAGAATGTGGCGAGAATAATTTACATCAGTCTTTGTGCTGACCTATACTACTAAAACCTTTCATGTATCCTTAGTGTATCTCATTGCTAAAGGTGATTTCTTCCGCAAGAGAAATGTTCATGACTCTTACTAGTCAGGGGATGCTGTTGTCGTGTCAGCACACACTTTTTGTGCTGTTGTAGGTTTTCGTTTCATAGAGAACTTGCTGTCAATCTCCTGAAATGCCACAAAGCTTTACAACTCTTTTCTGCCTATGAATAGTTGTTATATTCAATTTCCATGGCAATGTTCCTCACAGTTTGTCTCTTAAATAGCTAGTCATATCTCAAATATACCATTCTATCATGTGCTTTATGAACATACTCAAATTTATTAGCAATGCACAGTATTTCTTTGAGAGTTTTTCTGTGACTATACAAGTAAAATTTTTATACTGATTCAAGTTTGTCTTTGCTGTCTTGAGATGATTTGTTTTCTACCTTTTTTTTTTCTGAAAATCAGAAAACTAGAAGATTTAGAAAAAGTAACAACAGAAATGCTAACTTAAACCGCAATAAGTAAGGTCTAATTAAATTAATTAGAGCTCATTTAATTAAATTGTTAGACTCCTAGATAAAAGTGCCATGATTTCTGAATGTAGTAGATTTTTAAGATTTCCACTTATGTTCCAAGAACCTGAGATAATTCACACCTCAGGAAATTCGAACATTTCTTACAGGTACAAAATCCTGGAGTCCACACTTAACAAAAAACGGCCAAAAAGGTGGTCGTGGTGGTGAAGTTATGAGTCATTTTTAGCTCTGAATATAGTAAGGTAATGGTGTTGCAAAAGTTTTCCATGTTTAACTTTCTGTTCATGGTCCTCTAGTACATTTAGAGATGCAAATATATACGCTATTTGCCAAAATTGTTTAACCTGACTTTCTTTTAATGTCTGCCTGAATAGATGTCAGTGCCTTGAGTCTGATTACCTAAGGAAAGTGTTAGTTGTAATTGGTACACTATCTCATTTGTTTGCTTATGACCTATACCATCTGACATTCTCTGATTTCTCAGGCAATGAATTACATTTATGGGAGCTATCTAAATAGGTTCCTGAACTTCTGTTGTGCAGTTTAATCATGCTGCCTGCCAATGGCATTAGGCAGTGAAGATCTTTCTTACATTTTACATTATGTGTACTAGTCATCCTCAGGATTGTCAGTTGACATTAATATGGTGGTGTCTGTGTATATGTTGTTTAGGAGAAGAAAAAAAATGCTTTTTCTGGATGCTACTGTTCTAAATGTTGGGAAAATAAAGACATATTTTGTATTAGGATAGGCAGAATCATAATTTATAAAGGCTTTCAAATATAGTTTCTTTGTCTCAAAGCTAGATGCCAAGGAGCTTGTTGCGTGCACTTGCTGTTGTGCTTCCAGCACGTACTTTCTAAGTAAAAGAAATAAATAAATATTAGGAATGTATACTGTAGATTCAATATTCAGATGAGAATACCAAAGCAATTGTTCAGCTTCTGCAGAACTTACCTGCTTTTAAGTGAATAAGTCTGTATTCCACAAATTAGGTTAATTTATATATGTGGTGGATCAGCTTTGAAAACTAATCTCATTACGGCTGGGTAGGGAAGTCTAGGAGAGGTTCTGCTTCAAATCAGTGAGAACATTTTGCTGAATCATCCAAGTAGTTGATTAAGCTCTTGATCTTTAACGTAGGCTGCTGTTAATGAAATGGTCAGTTGTCTCCATGGCAGTGTTCCTACCCATCCTGAATTTTACAAGAGTCTTTCCAGGACTGAGAAACTGGTAGATCAGGAATTACGTGGAAACTGGAAGATACAGTGGAACGTATTTTATTAACACTCTCTTCCTCGGATCCCAGAATAGTTTTCAACAGAATGCCTGATGTATGATTCAGCTATACTCTTTCTATCAAACCAAAACAATTTAGGAAAATATCTGGAGGAACTACCTTGTTGCAAATGTTTTCTCCCACTACTTTCTTCTGTGCATGCCAGAACAAGACAACCAACAGACCTTTTAAGTTTCTGTGAAGACTCTTCATGAAATGTTCTTATTTTTTCTTAGTCAGGGGCACAGCAGTAGAGCAAAAACAGTGGTGTCTTTCAGGATAAGGCAGAATATTTAGCTAGGTATTCTGAATTTTTGTAATTATCAAAATATGTCTTTTAGTTGCTAGCAGGTATTATCAGATAAATCTTGGAAGGCAACTGTGTTTATTTGTGACAATAGATTTAAATTAATTGTGTGCACTGTACTGTGCAGAACACAGTATGCTCCGCAAGGCTCAGCGGTGCCTGTGGAATAGTATTCTGTATTGAGGAGGTACCACAGAACACAGCTGTGATAATTCAGTCTCATTTTGGCTGCCAGTAACTTTAGTTTCAGTTGTAATTGTACTCCCTGTTCCATTCATCAGCTCTCCTAGTCTTTGACATTGCCCAAATGGTGAACCAAGTCCATTAACATATGTTTAAAATGGAAGTCTTGAGCTTGATATGAAAGCTATAAATTGCTTTTAGGAAAATTCCATTGTCTTCCATTGACATGAATGCTGAATAGTTCAGATGTGACCATATCAGTATGGAGTTAGAAGGGCAGTGCCGGACTTCATGCTGTAACTGTAGCAGTCAGAGATAAGAAACCAATGAAAACTAACATAAATATAATCACTGCGGCTATTCCTAAAGGAAAAGCTTATTTCCTCTTAATGCTGCTAGTTGTGTTTCCTAAATTAAATTCTCTGCCATGTTACTCTAGAAGCTTTCCACTGAGACAGAGGAATGTACAACTGCAACATACCTGCTGGTTCGTTCCGAAAGGGGAAAATGAGTAGAGTTGATAGCTGGAAATAGTCCAGATTTCCAAAATGCGGATGTTATGTGCACTTTGAATTGTTCATTAAAGAAAAAATTAGTAGGCTTGTTAAATGCTGTCTGAAAGTTCTGATGCCTTTGAACTGACAAAGAATAGGTTGCTTGTTTCCAAACAGTGCTCACTGGAAATCCCAGGAAGATCTTGAATCTGTATATTCATCCAACCGGTGAAACAAAACATGTGGTTTATGCAACACAGGATTCTTTAGGGAGAACTTATAACTTATGAGAGCAATTAAAATGTGTGTCTTGGGGACTTGTCAGACTGTGAATTGATGTTGCCATTGTTAAGGGAAAATATGGCTTGTTCTGCTGGTAATGAGGAAAACGAACAACAGAAGAATAAAAGATAATTCTAAGTAGTTCTAGAAACACACCACTCTTTAGCAAATGTAAGTTGATCCCAGGATCCAGTACTCAAAGAATGAGCTCAAAGCAGGTTAAAGAATGTTTGCTATGTGGTTAACAAAACCAAGTTTCAAGTTTTATACGTCTTGATGTATAAAATGTGAAGTTCCAATTTCTTATCTAAATTTGTTCTACAAGACATCTGATGCATACTGTGGTGAGCAAAGGTGAGGAAAAAATGGAAGTTTAGTTGGAGAAAAGAATGGCAGAGGTCAGTTTTTGTTAGTTTTCAGGCAGCGTATTCCTTTGCAACAGTCTTTTAGCCTCAGCTCAAATCAAATTGTTTTTTTTTTTTTTAACTAACACATCTGGCTCCAAAGCCAAATATGAAAGAACACTAGACACAAGTATTACTGTCTTGTTAATTACAGAATATTAAAAAAAGTATTAGTTTTAGGTAACACAGATTTTTCTGTTAGACAAATAAGCATGTATGTAGTGGACCATATGAGGTATATTGTATTTCTGAAACCTTCAAGACATTTTTTTTCCAGCACACTAAAATGGTTTTGGGAGATTGTGTTTGATTTTTTGAGAGGAGAATCAATGACACTCTCTAAAATATAGAGTACTGTACTATTTCCATGTACTTTATGAAAAAAATTTACCTCTTCCATATATTGATTAGGTATACAAACACAACTGAAGACTTTATATGTAATTTTTCAGATGAGGGATATCAGTATAAGTTTTTCTGCATTTTCAGAGGGTTTAAGTAATACAGTTGTGATGCTTTCATCATTATTAGAGGATTTGGTTTAAACTTTACATCTCATTACAATATTTGAACCAGAAGAGAACACGAGTACTCTTCATAATTTGCATATGAAACAGAACAACGAGGTAGACTATTTTTGTGAATATTTGTTCATGTTTTAAAAGACTTCTGCAGGATAAGCTCCATTTTCTATGCTTGCTGTACATGTTTATGCAAGACCTGGTATTTTACTTGCAAAAATGTTATGGGAAATGTATTTTCTTACATGTTTGTACTGCTGACCCTTTCCAGTTTCTGGATTGAATGGGCACATAGCACCATGTGCTTTGTATCCAGTAACAGTCAGATAAATGAAACTTAGCGTTGATGATCAGATCGGAAAATAGACTCTCAAGCATTGTTATAGAATAAATTTGGATAGTAGTTTCTGTCAGAGTTGTGAGCTGCACGTAGATAGTTCACAAACAGGACCTACTTTGTCAAATAAATTGTTCTTTGGAAATCATTCTCATGGCTCTGATTGCTACACACTAAGCTGGTCCATCTCTGTGGAGAGCAGCTATAATGCTAGCAAGAGCCTTCAGCTGGTTTTGAGAATTTTGGTTGCTGGGTTAGCTGATAAATAATTTAAAATTCTGTATAAAGCAGGTAACAAGGATTGCTTAGCTGCAGTTATGAATTGTGCCTTTTTATTCTATAGCTCCTTCTGTGTGTTTTGTGCCAGACACTGTCACGCATCTGACAGTTGTTGCACCGAGTCAGATAGTGTAATGGGAACCAGCTGTAATATAATTCTTTACGGTGCCGTCAGTCTCTTGGGTTTTTTTTCCGAAAGACAGTGTTACTCAGACTTACTTTATCACAGTTAATCAGTTTGCCCTTACACTTATGTTCAGCTTTGGCTTTGATACTACATGCTTGTGACCTATTAATGTTTTTAATAAACCTTTACAACTGCTAGATATATGGAATGTTATGGAACAAATACCAAATGAAAACTGGAATTAAACTAATACTATTTCTTGGAGCATGTTAGAAATTAGAGTGGTTAGCTACCATACCAGGGATGGTGTTACCATGGAGAGAGCTTCTGTTTCCATGACATTTGCTTGCATATTTTGTTAGGCCTTCAAAAGAAGTAGGGTTTTGTCCTCTATCACATTTGGTGGGTGTTATTCCATTACTTCTGAAATTGCAGTGTCTCACTGCAAACATATATTAATTAATTTCGTAGGAATATTAATGGTGACTGGACTGGCCAGGAAAAAAATGTAGGAAAAAAGTTATTGAAACTTACAGCATCCAGAAGGCAAGGGGTTTTTATAGCATTTTTTTACTAGATTAGACATTCTAGCTTCATTTTTAACTGGAGGTATACTGCTCTGCTTGTATACATTTTGGTTAATTAAAAAACCCCACAGCTAGTGAAGAAGTAAGAGTTTTACTGGCTTTAGAAAAAAATGTGTTTAGTTGTATAGCTAATGCCTTTTTACTCTGAGATCTGCCTTGTACTGGAGTGGAATTTTGGATTGCAGTAAAATTTTAAATCAAGTAATGATGTAGCTCACTGTTTAAGAATCAGCTGTTGGCCTAGGGGTAAATTACAAAAGCCATTTTTTCCTCTAGGATAAAAGAAGCACTTTTGAGATGTGAAATACTTGGTAGCTATCCAGAAAGGGGAGTTTCTTTAGCAACTGTTCTGGCAGTATCACAGTTCTCTTCTGCAAGATTGCACATATTTAAATGCAGGTGGGTATGATCCCCAGGTGCTGGAGTAGAAGGAGTTAGGGAACAGTATTAGTTGTTGAACACCGCTGTGCCCCCTATTCTTTCCTGTACGGAGGGTGTTGGGGAGGAGGGATGCAGTGAGTTAAACACCATTCAGTACTCTTATGCCACCCCTAAGACAAAGTTGCACGCCTTCTGTTCCTAATGAACAGTTGACTGGTGTTTCCTTAGTATACTGCTCTTCTATTCTATCAGTTTTTGTGTCCTAGAGCTTTTTTTTTTTGATTTTGTTTTGTTTTGGTTTTTTTTTTTCAAATGGTGTTTCTTTTTTCCCCCAGCTGCGAGTGGGAGTCTAAAGCTTTGCTCCTTTGTGATACCTCCTTGGAGCAGATTATTCTGTAATATGTCTGTTTGCAATAGTTATAAACAATTGTCAGGACTTGAGCTGATACCCCTTTTGAAACCCATTTTTTTTCAGACGTTTTCCCAATTTCACATTTTGAAAGCACAAATACACACAGGGAGAAATATTACCAGAAGCCTAAAACCCAAGAATTGTCTATTTAACGCAACTAAAATTTTGGTCTGCCTATTGGAGTATTTCGGTAAATGAGGAATGGTACTTCACCTAATATCCTCCCTCAACTTCCATCACAATCATTGTTGTAACTTTATTTTAGCCAAGATGTCCTTAGTTTCCACTTGAACTGCGTTTTCAGATCTTTCTGCCAAAACTAGTATCCCTGCCTCCCCATCTGCTAAGTACAGGGTTCATGTTCTTTGTCCAGGCTTTAGAATAATTTCAACTAACAGCTTATTAAATGCTTTTGGTTTATAGAAGTCATGTTCTCCTTCTCTTGAGGGCATAGCATACAGCAGAAAAGGTTTTTTATAAGACAGCTCATAAAATGAGCATGCCACTTACTGTTCCTGAGGTGCAGCTCAATGCTGAGTCTCTAATCCTTCTGGGAGTACCTGCTGGATCAATGGCAGGTGGACTTGTGCACTTTGCTGTCATGTCTGTACCTCTCCTCTCTCTCGCTCTGCTATAAGAAAATTTTTGAAGGATTCTATTAAAGTTGTTTCACAAATAGGATGGTGCTTCACAGAAATCTAGTTTATTGGCTCGGAGTTCATACTAGCATGCTCATTATTATCTCTTTGCATTTTAGTAACGTTTACGTTGGAACAGTAAACTCACTTTATCTTGCAGGTGGGAGGAGATTTGTAAAATATCTTCTGAACGTTGTCATAGATTCTTGCTCAAACCAGCTATGATATTTTTTCCCTACATTATTCTCAGTTGTGACAGAGATACTAAGCTTTATGTTCTAGGGGATAAAGACTGTCTTTTTATGACATTAGCAAAAAGGATGCATGGGAAACTTAGTAAGTTGAAAAACCTTTTAGAAGCATATCAGATATGAGAAAAGCTTCTCATGAAATGGCTCAGGTTTGTCTACTTTCTTCTCCTAGAATTGTCCAGTGACTGCACATCAAACATTTCAACTTGATGGATGCTGATTAATTTGCCCCATGAGGAGCAGCTCTTTTTCTCTAAGAAACACAATTCTGTCTTTTAAATGCATTCTACATTTGTTTGTGTAAAAGCTGTGCTTAACCACTCTTTCTGTTCCCTCATCACTGCTTGTAGCAATGTTAAAAGCTGCTAAACCTGTTGACATTTGTTTTTGCAAACGGTAATTGTCACTTACCCCCTCCCCTAATTCTCTGCACCTTCAGCTTCTTGCCTGCTCAGAGCATAGCTACATAAACAGTTTAGTTTAATGTTTGGTATAATTAAAGGAGAGGAAACATTTAAGAGAAGGGAAAGGAGAAAAAGTGACAGAGATTGGGAGCTGTCTGAAACCCTTCTGCCAGTAACAGAATGAAAGGTCCCTACCAGCAGTAGAGGAGTTGGAAGAGGTTCTTCATGGCAGTTGCTCAATCCCACTATTCAAACCAGAGATCTTGTGTTGCATGTCCGAACATTTGTGTGGTTATGCTATGTAGAAGGGGCAAAAAAATCTGTAGTGGCCAAAACTATTGTTTTGTTGTGTTTTCAAATTGGTTACAAGGCCATATTAACAACCAATGTCAGAACCACTGCTTTTAATGGGAGAATGTTGCTCCCTGAGAAAGACAGCAACTAATCTTTACTGTAACTGGAGTTCTGCGAGTGATTTTTTTTAAATACAGTCTACGCTTCCCTTTACTTGCAGTGCTCAGGAAATAGTTAACCCTATTCAACTTAACTTATTCTTACCCAGAGCCATCAACTTGCTTGTTCCTAAGTCAGAACTGCAGGGATTAATTTCTCACAAAGAGTGGGTAGGACCTTTCCATTTTCTCCTTCGGCAAGCTATGTTTTTTATTCTTAGAGGAGGAGTTTTCCCTTCTCATTATCCAAATGACTCTCCCGAAAATGCAGTTTGAAGCTGTGTTAGTCTAGTAGCAGACTTGAAAGAGAAAATACGTACTGATTTTTTTCAGTGTACTTTTTTTTCCTACTTTGCTTTTCCTCTCCAAGCACATCAGCTTGCTGCTTGCAAAGCACTGCAAGGCACATGCTGAGTTCTTCTGGTTGGATTTACCCTCATGTTGTATGAATGTTTTCTTGTGAAACTAAGAATGTAAAAAATGGGGTTTACTATTTTAATCTACATAGACAAAGATGAATTTAATATGAATAAAACTCATAATTTTATAATTTATATATTATAATATGCAGTCGAAAAGGCTAGTTTCTGTTGTTTCTTAAAAAATACCCCAGGATTCAGTATTCCAAGCAAGACTCATAAATACTTAATTCAAGGAGATTTGTAGCCCTGTAAAATGTAATAAGCTGGCCCTTAATGACAGTTTTGTGTAACATACGTTTGGCAACATGTAGAAAAAATCCTGCTGGCAATTTTGTGCATCATCTTTCATGCATATCTGTTCAGCTCTAGGGGCTTTTTTGCTCTCAAATTAAAAAGAGAAATTAGAATATGTCTGAGACGGGCGTGCTGCAATTTCTTAGTTTGTACTTGTACATTTCTCCTTATGTTCAGATTAGCTTAAAGCTCTAGCCCACTGTTTGCCTCTTGATGTACGGCTTCGTTCTTTTTTCCAAGATTGACATTCCTCAGGAAGTATTTTGAAATATAGTTTTGCATCTTTCTGTTTGGGGTTTGTAATTTTCATTAATCTTCCTGAGCTCTAAGGTGCTCAAACATTTTTCCTGGTATACTGATTATTATCATAGCTGAAGAAAAATGTCAACAATACTGATATTATGATGAAGCCTTAAATTTACAGGTTGTAGCTCCTGCAAACGTGGTCTCTAATACTGATAAATTACCTGACTTCCAAATCAGGTTATCGTAGTGAGTCAGCCAAGAGCACTGCTGCTCAGTTCATGGAGATTCTTTTGTTACACCAGGGATGCTTCTGCTGTCAGACTTCAAGCGCTGAATACTTCCTGCAGATCCCAGGGCACAAACTAACCATCCACAAAGAAATAAGTCCTCTGAGAGACTGACTTCCCTCTCTCTGGTGTAAATTCAAGTGACTACACTTAAGCTTGAGCTGGGACAGAGGTAGTAAAAATGAAATGACAGAACGTGAAGCGAGATTGGGGCTGTCGGGCTTTGAAAAATTCAAGAACGTTTAGGCAAATCTACAAAGCTCTAAACATGTAAAGAGACATAAACAGTAAGGTTCATAAAACAAGTGATGCAATGAAGCAACTGCACTTAGCACTTCATGCAATGAAAATCAATGTTTTCTCCAACATCACTGGCTTCATGCAACTAAGGTATTTTCCATATTAAAAGTATGAAAGGAAGATTAAGAAGGAAGATAATCTCCCTAAGACTCTTTTAAAGATTTGTTGTGTCACTAGGGGAGAGGAAAAGAATAATAAGCATTACTTTAGGAGCCTAAAAGGTAAAAAAAAAAGAAAAAAAAGCAAAGGATCAGAGCCAGGAGTGCTTCTGATGATCTTGGTTGTCCCAACAGCTTACTTCAGACTCATCTTTTCATCTTTTGTCAGCAACTTCTGTATCTATGAATTAAGAGGTAATGTCCCAAACAGCCCTCAGGAGATGAATTTGGATAGAGTCATGTTAAACATACAATGGAAAGAGAATATTAATATTTAAAACTTGAAGTATTATCAACTGTGGGGTAGTTTTTAAAAGGTTATTGAGGAAAAAAGATGTAGGTTTGATCTTTTTCATTATGTTAACTTCTATTTCATAGAATCATAGAGTCATAGAATGTTTTGGGTTGGAAGGGACCCCTAGAGGTCATCTAGTCCAACCCCCCTGCAGTGAACAGGGACACCGCTAACTAGATCAGGTTGCCCAGAGCCCCGTCCAACCTTGTCTTGAATGCTTCCAGGGATGAGGTTCCACCACCCCTCTGGGCAACCCATTCCAGTGTTTCACTACCCTAATTGTAAAGAATTTCTTCCTTATATCTAGTCTAAACCTACCCTGCTTCAGTTTAAAACCATTACCCCTTGTCCTGAAACAGCTGGCCCTACTAAAAAGATTTTCCCCGTCTTTCCTGTAGGCCCCCTTTAAGTACTGAAAGGCCGCAATCAGGTCTCCCCGCAGCCTTCTCTTCTCCAGGCTGAACAAGCCCAACTCCCTCAGCCTGTCCTCATAGGAGAGGTGCTCCAGCCCTCGCATCATTTTTGTAGCCCTCCTCTGGACCCGCTCCAACAGGTCCATGTCCTTCTTGTGCTGAGGGCTCCAGAGCTGGATGCAGTGCTCTAGGTGGGGTCTCACCAGAGCAGAGTAGAGGGGCAGAATCACCTCCCTTGACCTGCTGGCCACGCTTCTCTTGATGCAGCTCTTAAGGCTGTTAGTGAGTTTTGAAGCTTAGTTTGAAAGAAAATTCCACCTGGGGGAAGTATACACAACAGTATTCTGTAGTCATGTTGGCATCCTGGTGACAGATTACACTGTGATTGCACACTAAGGCCATCTCAGTTCAAGTTAGGGATACAATGTGAAATAAAGAGAATGAAATAAAGCAACAGAAGGCAAATTGAAGTATCATCTTGATTGTTTTTATTATTGCATTAATTTTTCCTGAAGACTTACACAGAGCATATTTAATGAAGTTACAAATATTAAGTGGTGAAAAATAAGAAAATTTCAAAACACTCAGTAGCAATGTAAAACTATGTTAACAAGCAACCATGGACCATCACCAGCTCCTTTGACCGAGGGGACTTATAGCTCTGTTGTTAGGACATTTCCTTTGTCACAGAGGTAGGAGTATGTAGCTTTTAAAATGTTACCTTCATTTGCCAAAAAGTAGAATTTAGAATCAAAGGCAGAGACACCAGTTGGTCTATTGCAGACCATAATATATTAGCCAACATTTTGAAGTAATTTATTTTTTCCTTTTTGCTTTGGAGCAAGTGTTGGAGTTTCTAGTTCCAGTTCATAATATTAAGTGAAAGGACAAATACAAAGAGAAGTGACTGAGAACAGGTTTTTGTACAGTAATGTGCTCGGGGGGGTGGGGGGCAGGAAAAGAGCAATGAGTAATTTTGTGGCTGCTACATTCTGATTGCTATAAACATGGATTTTTGGCTGTGAACTGAACTTCATTTATCAAATATTAATAGGATTAATATGTAAATGACGCTAGTTATGAAGAAAATTTCCTCATATTTTTCGCCTTGCTTAATGGAATATTGAGAAAAGCTATTAGTATAGTTGTGAAACAAGATGTTTAATGAAGCTGGAAGTATAAAGCTAAATTAAAGTGCAGGAGTAAAAGACATTTAGACCAATAATTACCAAAGTAGTCCAGTATAAATATTGCATTAACTTGAAGTTCAGAGGCACCTTTGGAAAAAGCAATTGAAAAATATCTATTAAAATATTAACAGATTAATTTCTGCATACAGGTTAACCTTCTAAACCTGATTTGCATTCAAGTGCTAAAATCCTTTGTATGAAATATAATCTAACACTATTTAAATGAGTGTTTATTAGTAGCATGTTTTACTTTTCAGTCTGCTATGGCAGTTAAGCTTAATATTTCAGAAGGCATTTTGATTATAATCAGTTTCTTTCTACTTGATATAGCTTCAAGTCACATTTTTGTAAGAGACCAATTGTGGTACAATAACATTTCCACAATAAAAACGTGCTACTTCTGGCTAGCCAGTGCTAATGTATTAAAAAGTATCATTCCTACTTAGTCTTTTAACTCTCTAACAGCAAAAATTTTGGAATGCACCAAAGTTATTGTGCCTTAAAACACAAGTTAATTTTAATGTTTCTTTATTTTGCTTTTGGAAGTGGAGGAATTGAAGAATTGACACAAAGGTGCTTGCCTTTGACACAAATATGCTTGACTGTGCAGTTAAAGCAGCATGGTGACTTCACTGTCAAGTAACGAGTTATTTAAAACTGTATTATCGGGAGTTGGCTCTATCATTCTTTTGGCTTAGTTGTGGACACTAAATGATTTGAACATAGCCAAGGAACCTGTCTTTTTCCCATCTTTTATGAACTTTACAAGTTATTGTCTACAAATTTACTTTCTGTGATGTGACAGCAGTACACTGCATAATGTTTGGAATTCATTAACAACCTTATTTTCAAGCTGATCAAATATTTATTGAACGTAAGTGTGGCTCTGTATTCCGATCAAATTACTGAACCAGGCAAAAGGCTGATGTTTAGTGAGGACTGCAGCTCTTTTGTTGTTCAGGTGGTTTGAATCAGTAACTTAGAACACTAAGCGTTAAAAGCAGCAATTATTATTTTTAGTTAAAAGAGTCTTTTTGAAAGGGAGGAATTTGCTTTTTTTTCATCTTTTAGATAGGGCGTCATGGCTATCTGTTCATAGTTACACAGGTTGTGCTAGGTGAAGGACTTGATACAAGGTGTGTAAAGTGTTTACATGAAGTTGGAAAGCATTTGGATCATGTTTTGGAGTGGTACAAGCTTTGCAGCCATTTTGTGTACTTATGTATTTTCCATTCAGTGTTTAGATTCTTTTGTTTTCACTTGACTGTGAAAATGACTTTCACAAATATCAGGTGTTTGTAAAGTACTGGTGTTTACTCTGGAGTTTCTTCTAGCCTGATCACTCTTAGGAGTGCTTACAAATCACATCTTCCTGCCTTTCCTTTATAAATAATAGGGGCAATTGATTCATATTTATAAAATCTGCCTGCTTTAAAGAGGTTATACAGAAATTATGTCAAACATCTACAGGAGAGAAAAGAGTACTGGGTGTAGTTGATTTGTTTTTCTAAAGAATAAAGGAATCCTAATCATCTTTGAGACACTGAGTGCCACGGAAGAGACTTCATTGAAACACCTTTTCTTAGCAGAATCTATATAGTCAAGTTAAATACAACGCATCTTTCCCTTGCTGACCTGAATTTTTCAGTTTCATCTATTGCATTCCTTGATAGAGGTTTCTTAGATGCCTCTGAATTCTTCAGACTCTCCAAACTTCATCAGTGAATATTGTTTATACCTCAGCTTTAGCATCTCATTATTTTACTACCTTCTTATAATAATTTTGTGCTGCTCCTAAAAGCATATTTTAAGCACCCAAGTATGTTTCTCAGCCTTCAGAAATAATGAGCACTTAAACATTCAGTTCAGTGGCAACTGCTTAATACAGTTTTGTAGGCTTCAAAGCCCTGCATGTAAATAATTTTTCCTATGAGATCAAAACCATGAGTTGTTTCTTTTATAAAAGGCATTCTAGAAATCTAAATAAGTTGTCTCAACTGGGTTCACAGGTATCAAACACGTTGTTAATATGACTAAATTTCTCCAAACTGTTCTTGAGGAAAAATGCTTTCTCTTTGGAGCAGTCACCATTATGTTTCTTACTGGAAATGATTTGAGAAGTTCTGATCCTTAACAATCATGTCCCATTAGCTGTTATAAAGCTAAATAATTTTTTCTAAACCGCAGAATAATGGTGTAGAACTTGATTTGAATGAGGCTGTTTTTTTCTCTGTGATTCAGCTGTTCGTTTGTGAACCTGGTTCAGGTTGTTGGATATACAGAAGGGATGGCCAAGTGTACTTTGTGAGCAGTACAACAGTTGTCCTAGGAAGGGGGTGCTGGGTGGGGTGGGACAGGACAACAGGGACACTGATGGTAATTTCTAGCTACCTAAAGAATGGAGCCAAGTGAAAACTAGCATGGCCAGTGTCTTTGGGATGCCCAGGGACCCTTCACGTTCGCAGACCCTAGAGAGGTATTCTTAGAGTTCACTTCCTGACTCAGGTATGTGGAATGTATTTGGTGGATCTTGGCCTCTGTAAAGATTTTGATGTGCAGTCGATAGTCAGTTTGGCCAGCTCTATGTATTTTAAATAACAACCAAATATTTGCTCACTGCAGGGGGGTTGGACTAGATGACCTCTAAAGGTCCCTTCCAACCCAAAGCATTCTATGATGGTTTAATACAACAGTAAAAAGTAGTATTTTCCTCTTATGATCTGATAATTGTTGGTCTTAGTAGATAGTATTGTCCTGGTGTTTTTCCATTGTCCACTCCAAATCAATGGATTAATATAGTCACTTCTTCAGTGCATCAGTCTTTGTAATCACTCACCCTGTTGTTTGAACCTGGAGGATTTTACTCTTGGACCTTATTCTCCTTTGCCTCCTAGATCATCAACATGCAAAGTAGCTTTTCCTGTGTGTACGATGATAATCTCTGAAGCTGATTCACTGATCACCAGTGATCACCACCAAACACCATAAATGTCAGTGTACAAAATAGTTTGTGTCCCTTGTGTTTTGGGGGGTTTCTTCTTCTTCTGTTTTTTTTTTGTTTGTTTGTTTTGGTGGGGTTTTTTTGGTGACAGATTAAGTAGTACATTACAATGAAGGGTTTTAATGATAGGGTTTGGATTTTTTTTTTTTTTATGTGTATGTGTTTGTGGTCACGTTGTTACTATTTCTTACTTTTCAGCAAACTTACCTATTTTCCCAAAAGATCAATCATGTATGCTAACCTGGATCATGTGGTCTTATGATAGTGCTTGAATCATAGAATCATTAAGGTTGGAAAGACCTCTAAGATCATCAAGTCCAACCGTCAACCCAACACCAACACGCCTACTAAACCATGTCCTGAAGTGCCACGTTTACACGTTTTTTGAACACCTCCAGGGATGGTGACACCATGACCTCTCTGGGCAGCCTGTTCCAATGTTTGACTACTCTTTCAGTAAAGAAATTTTTCCTAATACAGCCAAATACAGCCAATTTCCAAATACAGTCAAATGTGGGCTGTGTACCTAGAGCAAGTGTATTAAGTCCCAGCTAAACGCATGAATCTGAAAAGAATTATTTCAGCTAGTTATCAACACCCTTCAATGTAACGCAAAAGAATACAGAAGTACGTATACACTTTCTTTTGTATACCACTGTATACATAAGCAGTGAAAAGAACATTGCAATAGTCAGTTCAGTTCTGTTGCCTACTCTTCTAAAGGCTTTTGTGAAATTACACTGTGAAGATGCATACATTAGCCAACTGGAAAATTACCCATGCAGGGAGACTCAGTCATTTTATCTTAAGAAAGGGAAGTAATTACATGGAGAGCTGGGCTTCAGTCTAAACTAAGGCTTTAACAAGATTCAGTGTAGAAATAAGCATACATTCATAAGGATGAGCATAATAAATGGCCATGGTTACCTCCCTAGATAGATATTGTGATTTCCTCATCAATTGGTATCTTTTATAAAGGTATGCTGTAATTTGAATAGGAATTATAAATATTATTGTACTTTGGATAGGAATTATGAGCTTGATATAAACATTATTGTTCGAGCTTCTCTGTCCTATATGCAACAGAGCTGACTCAATGAGCCCAGTAATGGTTTCAGTCTTAAAAATCTGTGAATATACAATTGAGTCAATGGTTGCCTTTCATCTTGTGGTTTCTTGATCCATTGATGTGACTTACTCACGTAATCTGTCAACAGTGTTAGCAACTTCTGTTTCTTCGGCTCATCTCTTTATAAGGTCTAGCCTGAAATGATTGATTATAATTGATTCTTTTTGTTCTTTAAAATGATCCAGGAGCTGTAGTGCAAGAAAGTAAGAACACATTTTGGGTAATTATTCTGTCTTTATATTTACACAGCTGAATGCAAACTATTAGATTGGGTAAGGCAGCAGCTGCCCTATGGATATTAAGAGGCCTAAGAATTAAGTAGGGCTCTTCAGAGAAAACATTTAACCATTGTTCTGAGTGTGAAAGAGGAGCAGATTTGTTGTTATTATAGGTTTGGTTTAGGTTAAGTGAAAGCTTTAGCATCATGTTGAATACAAAATTGCTTGCAAACAATTTAATTAAAACACAGAAGAATACTGGTAATGGAAATGGGCGGATTTTACAACAGAACAAATATTTCTTACTGTTTGTGAACTTGAAGCATTCTAGAATGTTTTTAACATGCTGTTAATGTCTTCATCCTGGTAAATAAGTCTGACTAAATATCAGAATATCATTTATGTAATGACAGAAGTTTCTGCTTGGTGTTAAAGTATGAAATAGGATGGTAACATTTTAAACTTAAACTCACTAGAGATGTAAAGATTTATATTTAATATTTATATTATTTCACGTTCAAGGACTCTGAATTGCAATTTATTGCATATTCAATATGGTTAAATGCTAATGTCACTTGCAATGTGGCCAATTACGTTTGATGATTTAAAAGAACTCCAGGAGATTCCCAGTAGCTGTCTTGGTTAACCCCATCCCCTCGTACCCCGTCTGCCCTCACTCCCCAGTGGTACTCAACCTGCTATACCTCTTGGGCAAGCATGGTCATTCAAACAAGTCTTCCCTGGGCCTTCTGTGCCCTTTTTTCAACCTTCTCTCTGAATTAGCGTGTGCCTACAGCTGGCAGCTTAGTATCCCTCTGGATACCTTGCAGGGCTAGGTCTGAGCAGCTTACTGAGGGGAAATTATGGCTGATAAGTAGCAGCACTGTGCTGTTTAGGAGAAAAGAAAGAGCTGGGTTATTTGCCGGCTTCCTGTCATTTGGGGGTGGAAGGAGTGAGGGGAAGATGTGGAGGAAGGGAAATATAAGGTGGCCTGTGTTAGCTGCTGCTGCACTTCAGGAGGATGGTGTTTAATAAGGATTAGGGAGGTAGAGCTGGCTGATTAGGTTTTGTAGGATAGTAAGGCTTTCTTGTCAGGGGAACCTTCTCTTCTTCCTCCTTTTGATGAGGCATGAACTTCTCTCTTGGTCACCCCACCACCTCTTCCTTTTCAGTCGCTAGGAGAAATGAACCATTTATACTGTCTAGACTTTTGGATGAAGTTACTCAGTCTTCCAGGTGGGTGTCATCATGGTGAGTCAACAACACCCCACAACCCACACTACCTGCCCATAATGCAGTCCCAGAAACTAACCCCACTCTTCCTCCTACAAAATACTAAACAGCAAGGGCTATCCCGTGTGAAAGCAGCTGTTTGGTGTGAAACTTCATCCTCATTATGGGCCTCTGACATCCTCACTACCCAGGCTTTCAGCTTTCTGCTGAACTACCCATTGAATGCAAATGCTGAGAAGACACATGGCTTTAGGCAAAACCAAAACCTGTGTGGGAGGAATATCTGCAACTAACAAGAAATGTGTCAGTGTAAGATCAGATAACAGAACTTTGTTCTCTGAGCGCCAGCCTTTCTCTTGACCTGTGGGGAGAGGAAAAAAGAGTTGCCCCCTCTATGGGAAACTATGGAGGAAGGGGACAACTAGACTTAGTACTTTTGGGACAGGGCAAGGCATTGGGGTTCAACATGACCAGCAACTCATCAGTTTGCCCTGTAGTGCTAAAATGGCCTGTCAGTGTCTAACAAAATAACCCTACCTGTGGCTTGAGTGGACCCACTTGAGCCTATGGAGTTGTGATTTAATCTCAGTGGGATGGGGGAGAGGTAAGAACAATTTAATAATTGACATAAAATAAAATACAATAATAATAATAATAGAATATACAAAGCAGGTGATGCACGATGAAGTTGTTCACGACCTGTCGACTGATGCCCAGCCAGTCCCTGAGCAGTGGCCCCCCCAGCCAGCTTTCCCTTAGTTTATATACTGAGCACAATGTCATATGGTCCGGAATACCCCTTTGGCTGGTTTGGGTCAGCTGTCCTGGCTGTGCCCCCTCCCAGTTTCTTATGCCTCTCCAGCCTTTTCAGTCAGTAGAGCGTGAGAAGCCAAAAAGTCCTTGATTTAGTGTAAGCACTATGTAGCAACAACTAAAACATTGGGGTGCTATCAACATTCTTCTTATGCAGAATCTAAAACACAGCACTATGCCAGCTACTAGGAAGAAAATTAACTCTACCCCAGCTGAAACCAGGACAGGGGTTGAGTATGATTTTAGGAATCAATGAGATTCAGCAGCCTAAGAGGGATGTCAGATGATGTGTTTTCTGGTGGGCTGTCTTCAAGTGATGATTCTGCATCCCAGGGTGTTGGGTGTGCACCTGAGTTTTAGTTTTATTGTTGTGCTCTTGCCTGAAGTTCAAGATCTCCATAATAGGGGGTACATTTGCCATGTTACTTCTGACACATCTGTTGTCCCTGGACTTCATCCTCTTGAGCTAAGGTGGTACTGATTGATAGTGCTCTTGTATACTGCAGCACTCCTGAGGTTATCTACCAGTTACTCTGCTGCTGGAGAAGCTCTTGGTCCACTAGCACAGGCTGGCAAGTACTAACTGGTCAACTCAGTCTTCTAGGAGACTGAAGGCACCGACACCATTATTTCTTTAAAGTAGCATTTCAGGATGTTGCAGGATATCTTCACAGCTCAGGTTGATCTGTGCTAGGTAGCATTGCAATGGTACAGCACTTGCCTTGTACTCTAGTGTCCATACTGTGGGGTGAAGTGCATTAGGTGTGTCCCTGAAGTGAAATTTCAGGTTTGGTTTTACGTAAATGGCAGCCAGTTTGCGTGCACCAGAGCTGTCTCAACTAATGTGTACCTAGTAGGAACAAGTCGGGGATTTGCTTTTGCAAACTAAAATGCTAGCATAAGTGCACCTAATCTCACTGCTAAAAGAACAAGCATACAAAGAGAGGTTGCAGTTTTGGGGAATAATTTATGTTGGAAGGGACTTCAGGAGGTCATCTAGTCCAATCTTCTAAAGCTATTTGAGATAGTTCCTGATTTGTCAACGTATATTTTTGGTGTGGAGTTCTAATTTCTGTGCTTAGACTAGGTTGAAAGGTTTCGTACTGAAACATGAACTTTGTATTTGAGATTATACGGGGCCTGATGTGTTCTAGAAGTAGTCGTGTACATGCATATTTGTTGGGGGGTGGTGGTGAGGATATCATTGCTATGAATGCTATATTTAAAATGCTAGGGAGTAGTTCGATCTCAGACAGATTGCTTCACATTTTGTTTTGGAATTAGAATATAGAATAACTTCAGGCAGAACAGGTCTGCAGTATGCAGTGATTCATCTAAGGTGAAGTTTTCACATACTTAACAAGCAGAACTCTTGTTTGGCTCCAGCTTGTATTTAAAGAAATTGATTTAGCTCTCAGCGTTCAGACTCAACTTACTACTGCTGTATCATGTGTATGGACTCACCTGTTATAAAAATGAATCTCCTTCTCAGGGTTTATTAATGTGGTCTTTGGTTGAGTTCTCATTTTAAGCTAGATTTCTGCGAATTTCTGTCTTTCATGGTAACAGAAGTCATCTGGGGGCTGTATAACTTGTTCTTGATATGAGCTTTGAAGTCTGATTGTGTATCTAAGCCTTTGTAACTGGGTAAAAGTTATGGGTAAATTACCAGTTCCCTTTACCAGGTGCTCGATATTAAAAAAATCTGCTGTGAAGTAAGAATAGTGTTATTTGACAATGGTCAAAACTAAGTGTAATAGTCAAAAGTGTATTTTTATTGCCATTGCTTCCTAGGCAAGATCTCTTTGGCTAACTGGAAGCGTGGTAGGGGTAATTTTTCCTCAATTTTTTTATTAATAGGACAAAAAAGTTTAGCTGAGGCTTGTTTCACACTGTGCTGGTTCTAGAGGTAAAGACAAAAAGAACAAATCTTAAAGAACAAATCCTCCCCCTCTCCCTTTCAAGCAAGCTAGCCAATTAATTTTGTAATTAAACTTGAGTCAGAATTGTTGATCCAGCAGTGCAATTACAGGTATGCTGATACATCCTGTCAAAACATTGCTTTTCATTACTGATCTTGGAGTAGTTGTTCCTGTCTGTTGTGAAGTTGGTTTCTTATTGACTTTTAGGGGGGCGTAACTTGTCAGTCTTGGAAAAAGAGTTTGAAAAACATCCTGTAGTAGATCCTACCTGGAATATATACATTGGTGCCTAAGCATGTGAGGATGGAAAATACGAGGCCAATTGAAAAAACTGAGGGTGGGGACAGGTGTCATGGAAGATCAGGGAAGAAGTAAGGCCTATAAGCTTGAAGTCTGTACTGCACAAAGGAGTAGAAACTATAATAAGGAGTACAGTAGTTCATACCTGGGTAAATGTGATATAGTTGGGGAAAGTTATATGCCTTTTTGAAAAGAAGGTTATGCCTCTCCAACCAAGAGATCAAAAATCACTTGAGTAGGATTGTAAGGTATTCCCTACTAAAAGCTTCTGTCAAAGTTTCTAACAAAAATATATTGAAGAAACTAAAGCAGATGCGAGACTTAAAAGAAAATGTTCTTGCACAGATCAGCGTAAGGTATTCCCTACTAAAAGCCTCTGTCAAAGTTTCTAACAAAAATATCTTGAAGAAACTAAAGCAGATGTGAGACTTAAAAGAAAATGTTCTTGCACAGATCAGTAATTGGTTAAAAAGTAGGAGTGAAGGGATGGGGTACTGTTCAATCCGCACCAGGGAGGGGAGTCACCTGTACTGCACATAAGCAAGTTAGAAAATGGGATGAACTGTAAAGTGAAATTTTCTTGCTGGATCAGCAAGGGCTGGTGCTAAATGTGGAGAATTACAGTAAGCTCTTACAAGATTGGGTGGCTGAGCAATAAAACAGTGCATAAACTTCTACGTAGATAAATGTAGAGTAGTGCACGTGGAGAAAAAATTTGTAATTGCACATGTAGAACGATAGCCTCTGAGTTGAGTGTATTTCCATGCATATAGAAGCATATGAAATGATGAGTAGCATACAAGCAATGGGGTTTGATTGTTCAGCATCTCTCTCAATACGAGCCCTAGGGAGTGCAAGTCTTTGAAACCCAACAGAAGCAGGTTCAAAATAAAAAAAAAAAAAAAAAGGGGGTGTTTTTTCTTGCAGTGTAGTTGGGCTGTGCATGAGACACTGCACTGTGGGCTTTTACAGCTGGTAGAGGTTTACATGGTCTTCTGGGGAGCTAGACAAGCTCATGCAGGGGAAACTGAAAATCACTAAATACATAGGAATTGCATTTGAATCACATCCATATTGGGAAGTCTCTGAGCTTGAAAATGGATAGTCTCTCAGAGAGCAGTAGTAGAAAATATCATACCTGATTGCCCTGTTTTCACCTTCCCTGAGCACATGCTGTTGGCTATTGTCAGGGTCAGGACACTAGAGCTCTAGTGAGGCCGTTCTTAGGCTGTTGTATAGATTGGATGCAGTTCTTCCTCAGGATTTCAGTGCCATGGCTCAACAGATGTTGGTTCATTCTTTTCTTGTCAATAAGAATTAATTTTCTAAAGGAGCATCTAGCGTTTTCAGGGTTTATGTTCCAGACAGAAGTAAATAGAAATAAGAGTCTGCAATCCTGAAAGAAGCCTTTGGTCCTCCCTTAAAGGCCTTTGAATTTTCTCGCATTGCTCAGAAGAAATCTTGGTCTTTAGTTTTCAAGATGGGGTATGTTTTGATCCTGTTATCTGTTCCACCAGAAAGTAAGGCTCCTGTTTATCTTTGGGAGGAAATATTTAGTACTCGTGAATGCAGAAGCAGTCCAAATCTACCTTTTGGATACAAAATATGGGGTGTTTTTTGATTGAGACTGGTATTTCTGTACAAAAGAGAAAATATCCTCTGTCTTGAAGACTATGAACCTCCTTCTATCTTCTCTTTAAAGGAATGATATGTAAAAGGGTGGTTTGGAGCCATATATTAAACCAGCTGAGATTGTTTTCTAAAGCCAATTAGACTGGGTCTAAGGTCTCAAAAATATGACCTACTGCTTAAAAGGAAACTGATTACTTGAGTATATATTAACAGATCCATCACTGTAAACACTCCAGTAATCTTGCTCAGAAGATTAATAATAAGTCAATAAATTAGAAGCCATGCCACGCAGAGGCTTAACACAAGATTTTAGAGTTTATGTATAACTGACAAATGTCACTTTTATGGAGTGGTTGAAGACCTCAGTCGTGCTAAAAGAACAAAGAGCAACGATTAAGATGAATCTTCTGTTCCATACAGCAAAATCCGCACCTGTTCCAACAGCTTCAGCTCCTCAGCTCTACCCTGTGTTCCTTCATGCCTTCTGTAGAAGTTGTTTCATAAACTAAATTTTCACTGTCTGTGGAGAAATTTGTCACAAACAGCAGCATTGCCCACAGTTCTTTGAACTAAGTAGTAAATACCTAGTGGTAGTAGTTGTCTTTGGCCAAATTAGAAACTGCAGATGAGAGCAACAAATAATGTCTTTGCAAACATGTTATTTTGTCCTAGTATTCCTGGGACATATTTTATTAATAGAAGTTACATAGAATTTAATTCCATATTCTCTCTATGTCAGGTATAAGTACAAGAAAATGGCAGGAAGAGCTCACTGAAAAAGAAATTCCATCTACCTTTATCATAATTCTCACATTCAATGCACACAACTAATCAAATATATACTAAAAGAATAAATACTTTTTGTAAAATGGAATGTAAATACTTAAAAATATATTTAAATGCATAATCTGTATATAAAAATTATATAAAAATTGTTATCTGAAAAGCTTAAATGCTTTACTGAGCATCATATTTTGTATATGCTGTTTTATCTGTTTAGTATCAGTTAGTATGTATGGCATGAGTCCTTAAATGTTTTTAACACCATACTTCATGATAGCAGATTTTTAGTTTGGGAAAGTAGAGGAAAGAACTAAGGACCACGATAAATTTCATTACTATAAGAATTTAAAGATGAGATCGTTGGAATTTTATGGTATTTCTGCTGAATGGAAAAGAGCCAGAGAAATGAGGGAGGGAATAGCAGGATGGTGGCAACTAAAGGAATATTTCTTTACTGCTGAAAGATTTTCTGGGGTTAATAAATTGCTTAAATGATACCTTTCTAAATCCCATTTTGGAAAGGTGTACAGGCAACCAACTTTCTTCAAATATTTGCTGGTGTTACAGCACAGAAATCATATGAAGGGGAAATAGGGTGGGAAGAGAAGAAAGAAATAAACATACTTTCATGACTTTACTATCACACTGTATCTTACTAGTTTTTTTATTTGAGTGAAATGAGGATGTTTGATTTGATTCCAGATGTGAGGGACCATTGAAGAAAGTTGCTTTCCAAGGCACAATTTTCAAATAGAAGATAGCTGGGAAAGAATAAAATAAAAGATGTGGAAGGGGAGCAGGCATAGATAAGAGGTGTCAGAAGCAGCTCCTATATGTTATCCTAAGGACAAGGATAAATCATTTAAATTTTATTCAGTTGTTGAGAAGATTGTGGAGAAATTCAATGCAGAGCCATGCATGATTAGAATAGTAAGTTGGGCAGGTTGGTCTAATACTGATGTTTGGAACGGGTTTATAATGCCCTCAATGGGAACCAGAACAGAATGCCTGAAGCCATCGCTCTCAAGCGATCTAAGGGCCATGATAAAAAAACTGAGATAATGCACTCTAGCCAGCCATGTTCAAATTCCAGAAGAAGCTTTTAGGAGGTTTTTTTGTCAAGTGTAGCAGAACTATGGCTAAAAATGTTTGGAGCTGATTTGGGTTTCAGTTATGTGAAGTTTGCCTTTGCTTACCATCTAGCAAAAGTCACACATTTATCTTTTCATCAAGAAATTATGAACAAGATATGCTGCATTTATCTTGGAAAGAATAACTTTCCATTCTTACCTCAGAAAACAGAAAATCCTTCATCTGCTTTTGTTACTTTAGATCTAGAACTGATAGGTTTACCATCAGTAAATTTTGCATTTTGCAAATATTTAACACAGCATGGGTGCAATGTGATGCTAGTGATCTCTGTGCTACCAAAAGACACTTGACATTCTTGGGGTTTTTTTTAGGTAAAATTGCATAAATTTTCTCATTGTGGATTACTAAAAATTCTCCAAATTATGTGCATCTCCAAAATGTGCATCTCCAAATTATTCTTTTACTTTTGCCCCATTCATGTTAATTCTGATTTTCTCCATTGCCATAAAAGATATTCTAGTAATGAAGGGGTTAGCAGCTTGGGTCTCGCTATTACCTGAGGATGAACAAAATGGCAGCTTAGTAAACTGAAGCGGATGATAGAAGAGACCATGAGAAACCAAAGCTCTAATTTAAAAGAAAATTGCTCCTTGCAACTTTTGGTTCAAGTGTGTACCCTTTCTCTTATGCGACAGATTTTCCCTTATTTATGTTCCTGTATGTCATGATGTTCTTTAATATTTGCATAACTTAAACTCCTTTGATATGAAAGAACATGTTTCTGATGGACCTTTCTGATAGTTGGCAGTATGGTGACTGCTGGCTTTTTCATGTTGTGTTAGCCGAGAGCATGGGTAACAAAAATATTGTTCATAAAATTGTTAAAAAATGTTGAGATTATTTTAAATGTATCATATATATGTCCTATCAGTGTTTTCATTTGTTTCTGTGCTGTCTTTCTTTCTTGAAATTTTCCATTAGCCAGAGATAATGAAGTATGCTAATTTTTATTTCCATTCTCAGCTTTTTATTATACGCAATGGCTTGGCTACAATGCTAAGCAGTTTTAAAAGGGAGCAGCGAATAAAGTAGTGAAGCACAACTACCTTCATGGTAATGGAATTCATTGTTTCGGTTACTAAGTATTGTAATTCATTAGAGACAACTAATACAATCTGAAATGGTGAATTGTTACTTTTAAAACCAGTGAAAACCAATAAGCATAATTAAACTGCTTTTTAATTTGCTTCAGAAATACAAGCCTGGTCGATGCGATGATATTTTGAAATGGAAGCCACCCAGCCTGAACTCTGTTGATTTTCGTCTAAAGATAACAAGAATTGGTGGAGAGGGGTATGTAATCTCTTCCCTTTTAAAATGTTTAACACTCATGCGAATGTCCCTTAGCAGTTAAGCTCTCCTCTGATATTTCTTGATACTTCCTGGGGCTTAGTCTTTCTATATTCTATAGAATTTGTTCATTGAAAATATAGGCAACTGTTGTAATCCGCATTGTACTGAAAACAGTGCCAGATTTTTAGAATGTGTATTTACTCATTCTTAAATTAAGTTTCAAAAAATTTCTAAAAAAAAGTCCTGTTTGGATTTGGCACTACCCCTTATGTTTTTAGAAAGTAGGCAGGCTCTATTAGCTTAAGTACTTATATAAAATAACTTTTCCATTGGTTTTATGCAAAAGAATACAACCTAAGCTTTCTTCCATTTTAGATTTCTGCACAATGACAAACGGCACTTGTTTTCTTAGAGAAAAACAAAACTTGACATTTTTATTCCACAGATGCTCTTTCATATTGGCTTTAAAATCATCAAAGTCTTAATAAAAACCAGTGAGTTCTAATGGCAGAAGACATGTCAATCTTTACATCAGTTCTACATACTATTTGCCTAGTTCAGTCACTGAACATATTAAATAGGGGCAATTTCTATGTTCAGTTGTGCCAGGGAGGGGAAGGGGAAGATTGAGTCACTAGATTAAAGCTTGCCTTGGAAAAGATTTTGTTTAAAATGAAGTTAATTGATTTTTAGGTTGCTTAATGTTTTAACATCTGGGACTCATTTCAACTGACAGTTTGAAATACTGACATTTAGCTTTTCTTTTTCTTGGTGCCACAGGCAACTCAATACGATTAAACAATTAATTCATATATTGCTTACGTATTCCAGAGTGCTAATAATAGCCCTTCTAACTTTTAGACATTGGCATGCCATGTTAATGAATATATTTGGTGAATAGAGGCTATCTTAAGGATACGGGGTTTAATCTGCAAAATGTACTCAACCACTAACTTCTGAGCATTTCATGAGGTCAGAATTACCTATTCAGATTTTTGTGTTTGAAAATGCAATATTAAGTCCTCAGTAACAACATAGCTATTTCAGAGAATATGGAGGAATATTTTGACTTCAGAAAATCATTACAAACACTTTGTGTTTATTTGTCTTTTATTTAAATTGCAGAACAGTCTAATACAAAAGATTTCTGTAAAAACCCCTTTTTTTTAATTACCCATTATTTGATAGAAAGGTTGTTTTTATTTTGGTATTCTTGTTACTTCTGATGGAGTTTATAAATATGCAGTAGTAGCCTGTGATTCAGAAGCAAATCACAACAGATTTTTCATTTCACATTAAAAAAGGAGAATTTGCTTGATTAGTTATTGATATTATTGTTATTTCAAATATAAAACTGTCAGTGTTATTGTGTTACTTTTAATATATTAAACCATAGATTATTTAATCAGAACATGAAAAGGTTATAAAATACGAGTCAGGAAAAAAACTATTTCTAAAAAGTTGGGCAGTTAGGAGCAAGTTATTAAAGAATGGCTGATCCATTGTGGAACTGGAAACATTTAGAAAAGTTATACTGTATTCTAGCTATGTGAAAATAAGTGCATTGCTCATACTGTGGAAATAACTATCTGAATTAGTCTGTAAATACTGTAATACTTTAATATGTTTATGTTTATGTTCTTCTTACATGCATAAGAAAAAAAATCCTAGAAATTTGACATTTGGTAAATAAACTACAATTCTTCCGGATGTGTTTTACTTCATCTCACATGACAGTTGACTGCTCTTAGTAACATAAATGCATTCATCCAACAAAAAGAAAAGTTAATGAAGTACTGGGTGGAAAATAGTAATTTGCCACTGTTGGGAGAGAGGTATTTATGTTAAGTAATGACCTATGAAACGGTAGCTTCTGCCCAGTTAAACACAAACAATGAATGAAATACTCCAGGTTTAATTGCTGCAGTTGTTAATTTGAGTATCCAATTTATCGCTTGGTAAAATCTGAACTCATTTGAGGAAACATCAGAATTACACTGCTTTTGAAGTTGTTGACTAGAGTTTTAAAAGAAGCATCCTTAATTTTGGACTGTAAAAAGGCGGTTCCTGAGTTCTGAGCACTACCATAATAAAACGGTTGATTTGTGATAGAGGTAAAAATTCTGTTTTGATGAACTGAATGTCGTGCTACTGGCAGTTCTAACATGACAACATTAGGCTTCCTGCCTCCCCCCCACCCCACTAAGATTAGAAAACGAGCATTGATACCAGTTTCAACCTTTTAGGTTCTTCTTCTTCAGTAACCCAAAAAGAAGTCTTGCATGCATTTGACAGCAGAGTAATACAGATGTGGTTGAAGTACTGTTAGAGAATCTGTGTGTGGTTTTGGTACAGTTAACCAATGATATGTATGGAAGTAGAAGGTATGCCTTTGTATTGATCTCTTACTGACAAACGAGGAGCCAAAGTCAAAGTACTGATCTCAAATACTTTGAGACAGCTTGAAACAATGAGCACGGGAATTTTCTGTAATTTCCAAGTCCTCTGTTCTGATTTACAGGCTCATCTTTAAATCTCGAAATACAGACATATCTAAACCTGTGCTACAATTGTGTGTGATTTTATCAGTTTACAGCCTAGCCAGTAGTGATACAGGCTGAGCTGGTATCACAAAACTCCAGCTATGCAGCCCTTGTATTTCTAGTTCCCTGTTCACTTCTAATAGTGTCAAAAGCATATAGGAGCATTATTTATTCAGTAGCATGAGATTAGAGCACTGTCAGCTGTTGGACATGTCTTTTGGATAGCATATGTAATTGAGATCCTGAACAATTGTAAACAATCTTGTGCATTTTTCATATGAATAAAGGACTTACCTCTAGGGAGTTTGCCAGATTTTAGTCATATGATTATTTTTCATCTACCTAAAATTCCCCTGTGTTTTCAGTTGTGCATTTCCATCCATAGATTAGTCTGCAGTTGTAATGTTAACTGCAGAATAGCTGCTGTGTTTCACCCCAGATGTAGTTCAGTTACGGATGAATGACCAGTTGTTTTTATCTGGGGTTCAGTTATTTCACTATTGATATTGGAGGGAGTTTTGCCATTGAATTAAAAAGAAAGACTGGGTTTATGATCTATGAAGTATTTTCAGAATAAGCTTCCCTATAAAGATGAAGACTGGATAACAAAGAAGGAACATAAAGAAAAAAAGATACTATTGCATCCCAAAGAAAGGCAGGGTTTCTGTAACCTCAGTGACCTAATCCTGACACTCCTGCTCAGTGCACATATTTGAAAGAAATTGCATTATTGCACCTTAGTGAGTTACAACTTATCAGCTGAGCCATGGTAATTGTCCCCTGTGTATTGCTGTAGTCCAGCCTGTCCAAGCATCAGGCTGATGCTTAGATTAACTCTTTTTATGTCGTGTTTGCCAGAATTCCAGTTTATGCTCTCAATCTCTTCTCATCACATCAAAACAGCTACTTTTATTTAAACAAACAAACAAACAAAAAACCCCAGCAACTTATTAAATCAGCTAAATAAGAGCATACTTTGTTGTTTGTCTCTGGTGAAACACAGGAGTTGAACTGAAAAGCCCTTACATTGATGTATGCTTTAAAAAAGTAGACTCACTTCCCAGCACTTCTCTGTCATTTCAGGTTTACTAAGATAAAGGTCTCACATCAGCAATGTGAAGTGGACCCCTTTGATCATATAACAGTACCCTGTATTTTTCCTACATTATGATGATACTCATAGAAAATAAAATAACAGGGACTTAAGCACATCAACTGCATTTCCAAATGACCTACAAGTTAAAAGGCCTTATCAGAAGAGAATGTGGA
This sequence comes from Egretta garzetta, assembly GCF_000687185.1. Lineage (NCBI taxonomy): Eukaryota > Metazoa > Chordata > Aves > Pelecaniformes > Ardeidae > Egretta > Egretta garzetta. The sequence goes on from NW_009258267.1 coordinate 228,750, forward strand.
GGATATTTAATTGCTGTATTCAATCTCAGTTATATTACAGAGAATACTGTTTTGAAATAGTAGAGATGCTTTTTCCCAAGATGTCTGACTCTAAGAATATTTCTTAAAAAAATAAAAACCCCAAACCAACTCTGAGCCTTGTTTAAATGTCACAAACATAAACTGAAAATGTCTAAATAGTGCCAGATTTGTGGTAGCTTCCAAAACCAGAGTTTTTTAAATGTCCATGCTTCCTTTTACAGTTTTTTTAATTAGCCCGTGCAAGTCCCTTAATTTTATCTGAATCAAACATGCTAAAATGAAATTACAATCAAGGCTTTGGTTTTATTGGCTTTGAATGAATATCTTACTGGGTGAATTTTATACCATTTCAAATCACAGCATAATACAGATTTTTTTATAGAACCTTGAAATACTGGGAAGAATCAAGAGTTTTACTCCCGAGAGACAAATAGTAATAATGGCTTGTTTCTTTAAAAAAAAAGTTAGTAATCTGAAGTAGACGTGAACTCTTTGTTAGAAGCAGGTCAATATTGGAGTTTTTTATATCCATGATTAAGTAGACCACATTGGGAAAAAAAACCCCGAACAAACAGTGCTTATTCAAAGTTCTGTTTAGCTTGAGCATTGTCATGTAATAAAAAATGGGAGATAAAGTACAATACATTTGAGGACAGTGGAGGATTCAAATCTTGACAGCAGGGGCTTAAAAATCTTGGATATGTTGGGAATTACAAATCAACAATTAGATATAGATATCATGACTACAGGCAAGTGAATGTTTTGGTTTTGATAGATGCGATGTTGTCCTTTTTCTTCTGTAAATTAGAGCTTCTGAAGGGGGCTGGGGGGAAGAAGCTGCAACTAGTTCAAAATAACTGTGATGTTCTCGATTTGCTCTCATATAGCTATGTTGTCTGTGCCTTACCCATTTTACAAGCTGGTCTTCCTCACTCTTCTCCTTTGAAAAAAAAAAAAAAAAAATTGGTAACTGGCTGAAAAATCATGAAAGCTAATTGAATCAGCTAAGATCTGCAGAACTGGCGTGATAGTTTGTTTGGCTCGTGTTTTGTTGCTCCCTCCTTTCCTTCCGTTCCCCCTTTTTATGTGATTCATAGATTGTTGGTTTGGGCTGTGAGCTCTTTGCCTTCTCACCTGTTTGCAGAATGCCCCTTATCAAAGAGCACAACCTTGTTCTTAGGTGTGCCATCCGTCACAGAAAGGGAGCTTTACAAATCGTACACTGGTGATAAAAATAATAATCCCATATTCCTTTAGCCTCCAAAGATCAGAGTCAAGATTGGGGCTGCATTGCTGTTGAGTACAGTGGAATTATGAGGCAGAATGCAGATGATGTCACACAGTAATTATGGAACAAATAAGGACAAGATGTTGCAAATAGATGCAAAGATGCGCAGTGTTGGGATGACAGCAGGAGGAGTGCAGGTTTGAATATATTAACTGCATTTACGGCTGTACTGTGGTTAAAGGAAGCGCCTGCTTCGAAGTTGCTTACTTTTTATGGAATGTTAAGAGTTGCAGGTGAAAGTAAAGGAGTAATTTGTTTAGCTATTACCTTCAGGCATTCAGCTGTTACCACAGTAGGTCTTACTAGTTCTGAAGAATTGTAGGAGCAGGGTTGTGCAAAGTGGTCGAGAGAGGATGTTGTGTGTAGAAGGAACGGTGTGGTGGCACAGGAAGGGCAAGCACAAATATTACCATGGTAGTAATAGGCAAGCACAACTGCCACCATTGGCGTTCCGATGAAAACTAGTAGATGCACGTTTTATGTAGGTACTATGCTGTAAGTATTTATGTGATACTGCTTATGTAAGGATATTTAAAACCTTTTTGTAACACTTCAGTTTTTAAAAAGTGTTTTCAAAGTAAGGCTTTGAATCTAACCTCTATTTATACTCTGGTACACTGAACATAATGTTGTACCTTCCACAACTAATACTCAGGATGCTCTTGGAATTTCTAATGTTGGTTTTCAAAAATTAACTCAGGCTCATCTTTTTATATGTTCAAGTGGCAGCCTTGGGCAATCTCCATCTGTCAGATAATTATTCTACTTTAGCTACTCATTTCTCCAGATTTTTAAAAGCTTTGCCTCATATCATCCTAAAATTATCTATATGCTTGCAAAATGGAATATAAATGTGGCCTTGTATGTTTTATAGACCCTGTTCCTTTTTCTTGATCTAGCTGCCACCTTAAAGCAGTCTTTCCAGTTGCTCATGTCAGCTATCATAACGATTATCAGCTCTGTTAAAGATCCATTTCTGTCTGCAAGCAAGATCAAGAAAAGCTCCCAAATACTATATGCCTCTCAAATTTTCTTATCTCCCATGCACTTCGCTGTCCTATTTTACTTTTGGATAGATATTTTATTCCTATTTGGCCATGTAGCTTAGATTTCTTGCTCCTTGTGAATATGGAAATTGCAGGCTGATGCCATCCCCAGCTAAACAACTGTAAAATGGTAGAATCGGAGAGAGGAGTAAGAGAAGCAGGCAGTGGAGAAATGATCTTGGGCTTTAAGAAAGCTGGCTTTGGCTTTTTCAAGGAACAGGTAAGTAATATCCCACGGAAGGTCCCCTAAAGTGCAGAGAGGCCCCGGAGAGCTGGTCGATCTTCAAGGACTGCCTCCTCAAAATGCACATGGACATACTTTTCCAGTGTGCAGGAAGACAAGCAGGTACAGCGGACAGCTCGCTTGCTTGAGTGGGGAATTCCCGAGTCAACTCACCCAAACAGTGAAGCATATGGAAGATGTAAACAGGGACAGGCCTCTGTGGAGAACATAAAAACAGTGTTTGGGTGTAGAGGGAAGGAATTTGGAAAGCCAGAACTCAGCTGGAGTTGAAGATAAGCGAAGGACTTCTATAGGTACCTTGGTAACAAAAGGAAGAGTAAAGAAAATGGCGTGCTGCTGATACAGCAGGCAACGTACTGAGAAAAGATACAAGGAAGGCTGAGCTACGCAGTGCCACCTTTGCTTTGGTCTTGACTGGCAAGGTCTACTCTCGGGTCTCTGAGGTCCCTGAACCTCACGGCAGAGCGATGGATTACTACCAGCAGGTGAGGAAGTTCAAGTTAGGGACTACTTAAGCAAATTGGACCTCAGGATACTGGAGAGCAAAGCGTTGAAACTGGGGCAGCAGTTAGCCCTTGTGGGCAAAGATGGCCAGCTGATAACTGGGCTGCAGTTGGAGAGGGTGATTTTTCACCTCTATTCAGCCTTTGTGAGACTGCATCTGGAGTGCTGTGTCTAGATTTAGGCTTCCCAGTATAAGAAAGACATCGAAGCACTGGAGGAATTCCAGTGGATGGCCACCAAGACAATGAGGGGATTGGAGAACATGGTATACAAAGAGAGGCTGAGAGAACTGGTTTTGTTCAGGCTGAGGAAGAGAAGGCTGCGTAATACTTCACTGCTGTTTACTACTCCCTAATGGCAGGTTATAGAGAAGGTGGAGCCAGACTGTTCAGAGATGTGTGTTGAAAGAGTGAAAAACAAAGGATACAAGTGGTAGAAGGACAGGAGGACAAAGTGTGTCAGAAAGGTCAAACACTGTTAAGTAGGCTGGCAAGTTGTAGTGTCTCCTTTGGAGATATTGAGAAGTTGACTGGATATGGCTGTGAGCAGCCTGATACTACTTGGAAGCTGACCCTGTCTTGGGCATAAGGCAGATGATGTAAAGGTCCTTTCCAGAGTTATTCTATGATTACCTGCAGATCAGATGTTAAATAACTTACAAATAATACGGAACTGTTAGACATTTAATTACTAAATATCTTAAAACATTTTTGGTTTTCTTCATACTTTCTTTACTGTACATAGAAATTTTTCAGAATAACATTTAATTTACAAGTTGTGGGATTGTCCTTTTAGAGCCAAAATAACAATAAGGAGGAATTTGACATTGTTCTTTGTTATACGCTGTAAAGACTTGCCAAATGCATAATTTAACAACTAATTTAAATAGGGAAAACGTTCATCTTCCTTTAGCTATAGCTTGAACAATAGAAATGCTGCTCTCAGACTTACTGAAATTCAATTGTGAACATATTTTTCTTTTGCACCAAAGTAAATTAACTTTTTAAATTACAGAACTTACTAGAGAGTATTCTTGAACGTCCTGTTCGAAGTGTTTTTAATGGATTTTATAAATTTATGTGAGATTCTTTGAAATGCATTTTTGCATTTAGTAACTATTCTGTCTCCTTCAGACGTGGATTATTTGCTAGATTTTGTGAGTATGCCATCAATGATACCTTAATTCAGATTTTTTTTCCTGTATTAATTGCCTACAGTATGAATTAATATTCAGTTGTTTGAGTTTGCTGCTTAATGAGATTTTTATTGTCTGTTTTCTTGAGTTTACAGACTAGTACATTTAAAACTGTGTCTGGAAAAGTGCATTAGTATAGAATTATTAGAGATCTGAATGCTAGGTATTTGTCTGGTTTGTGGAATTAAAGAAACATGTACTTAAGGGAAAAAAACCTCAGCTCAGATGACTTCCTTGCATACTGCGGTGTATTTCAAAGAGGAATAAAGCAAACTAAGAGGGGAAAAAAATTATCGCCGTGGTAGAGTAGAACAGACTGGACAGCCAAAGATATTGTATGTGTTTTGTAATCTTCATCGGTCTTACTCCAAACATTTTATTATTTAATTTTCTGATAATACCATACTCACAAATCATAAAAGAACAGATATAAGTACTAAATAATGAATATATTATAGATAAAAATAATTCAAGACAGTCATAGCTCTAAGAGTACCATTCAGTTTGCTTTGATACCATCAGAATGCTTTGAAATCGGTTTAGGAATTAGAAGCCCAGCTTTTTGTGTCTTCCTGAATTCACAAGTACTTCAGAATCACCAAAACATGTCAACAAAATAAATGACCCCGATGCAGGTTGTTTGCATTTCTGCCATGACAGTGTTATCAATATGGTATGCGTGCAACTGTGGGCTTCTAAAACACTGGGAGATCATCGGCAGTTTCACCTTCCCTGTTTGATAGGCGAGAGAAACTCTTGATTATCTTACAACCTTGATTATCTTACACTTATCTTACAACCTCAGAGACATTAGAAAAGAAACCTACATAATTAATTTTTAGAATAATTATCTGGTATCTCTGGTTCTGTAAGGATTCAAGTTGTGATGACTGATTAAAAAAAAATAAATAAAATATATGGTGAGTTTTTTTAAATTAGCATTTTAGGGGACATTTGCATTCTGAGGAAATAAATTGGGTTTTTAATATCTGTTACTTTAATGACTTGGGATCTGCCATAGGCTTGGTAATTCACACTTGCCATCTTTTTGGCTAACACCCAGCTTGTGGGTTTTTTTCTGGGAAAAAATGCTTATCCTATTGCGGAAACACATTAAAATCATTGAGGCCATAGGTGCATGTATCTGTCTGTGGGAGACCAATTTGCATAATCCAGGCCTGATGAGTCAATGGTAATGAAGAATCCGTGTTGTTACTTACCTAAGCAATGGGGAAAAGAACAGTAACTACAGGGTATGGAGCTAGTGCACACACTGCACTTTGACAGGGAATATCTAGTGCTTTATAAAAAGCTTTTAATACTTTTTGGTGGAGACTTGGTTCCATCTGACAACAGATGTAAGCATGCCATCCTACTAGAGGATCTTAAAAACATCAGAATTCCTTACTTTCATACACTTTCAATGCTTGCTTGCTTTTTACAAAGCAGTCTTATGACAGTGAGTGTGAAGTACAAATGTGGTTTTGTATGGAATTCTATTCTGAAATCAACATCAAGGCTTTTATCTTAAACACATGGAAGATAGGTTCATTCACAGGTCCTACTTCATCTTTAGCATCACTGTATCTGTGAGAAATAAGTCTTTGTTTTAACTTTGAAGCCCAGTTTTCCAAGGCTGTAAGATGCTTCAGCTTCATATGAAATGAATCAGATTTTTTTATTTATAAATATGTACACCTATATGCATATGTTTGTGTGTATACACACCCAGGTGACAGCTGCTGCTTTATGTTGTGAAATTAAAAACATAAACAAAAATGTAAAAGAATTCCCTTGTCTGTTATGAATCAAAACAAAACTCTCCGCTTTTCCTCCCCATATTTACATGTGGGAACCCTATCCTCCTCTTGTCGTACTTCTTAATTTTAAAGATTATCCATGTTATTAGATCTGACTTTGCTATTTCCAATTCTCAGCTTTTTTCATGTAAGTATATTTTGTAACTGGACATTCTGAACTTCTGAGGTTCAACAAGGCCAAGTGCCGGGTCCTGCACTTGGGTCACACAACCCCATGCAACGCTACAGACTTGTGGAGGAGTGGCTGGAAAGCTGCTTGGCAGAGAGGGATCTGGGGGTACTGGTCGACAGATGGCTGAATATGAGCCAGCAGTGTTCCCAGGTGGCCAAGAGGGCCAATGGCATCCTGGCTTGTATCAGGAATAGGGTGGCCAGCAGGAGTAGAGAAGTGATCATGCCCCTGTACTCTGCACTGGTGAGGCCACACCTCAAATAGTGTGTTCAGGTTTTGGCCCCTCACTACAGGAAAGACGTTACGTTGGTGGAACATGTCCAGAGGAGAGCAACAAAGCTGGTGAGGGGTGTGGAGCACAAGTCTTATGAGGAGTGGCTGGGGTTGTTTAGCCTGGAGAAGAAGAGGCAGAGGGGAGACCTTATTGCCCTCTGCAACTGCCTGAAAGGAGGCTGTAGTGAGGTGGGTGTTGGTACCTTCTCCCAAGTAACAAGTGGTAGGACAAGATGAAATGGCCAGGGGTGCTTAGGGACGTGATTTAGTGGTGGACTTGGCAGTGCTACGTTAACGGTTGGACTTGATGATCTTAAAGGTCTTTTCCAACCTAAATTATTCTATGGTTCTCCTTTTTGTTATTTTTCCTGCTTAAGCAATATGATTTTCAGTGCTTTGGTTTCATCATTTTAAGCTAGATAACTAACTTGTTCTGCAGCTGTACTTGACCGACCAATGCTCCATCAATGGCTTATGAATGGTAGAAAAGTTGTATATGACTAATAGAGAAACAAATGCCAGCATGTTGCTCTGCTTTATATGTATAAGCTGAATAATTTTTTAATTACCTAACTGCAAGATTTATGTATGTGGAGATACAAAAGCATATGAAATATTGGAGGGAGGGAGGCTAGAGACAATTGTAATGTTCTTTAAAGATTAAAAGCATCCCTATTTAATTGCCAGTCATCCTATCTATTGTTTTATATTACACAGTTCTAATGAGGCTGCTGTTGCATACTCCCCAGAAGCATTGCATATATCTGTGTTTGTTTTTAAGATGGGGAAAAATTAAGTCTGAGGTGAAGAGAAAAATTGCTCGGGGCAGCATGGTGTGTTAGTAAGAAAAGGACAGTCCTCAGCTGTACCCAGCAGATGGCATTTTTCCCCCTTAAAACAACTAAATATTTTCAAAGCTATAATCTTTGGCTATTTCCATACTTAGAAATAAAGCCTTTTTCCACAAAGTGGAAAGATTGCACTGTGAGCAAATATTTAGCAGTGGATTATAAATGAAATATAATGGCTGTACCTCAAATTACAGGATAGAGAAGATTGGAATGAGAAGAGTGAAACAGGATAGTGAACTTGATTATTTTATTTTTTTTCCCCTTTCAAGTCTGCATATCAAAACCATCATCTCTCTCAGATGTTCATAAAAGCACTTCACTCTTTCGGTGAATATTAAAGCATCAAATCTCAAATGCTCAAGTTTTAATTCTTTTTACTCAGGAGTACAACTTTCTGCTTGAAAGTGGAAATTCCATGATAGGAGATCACTGGATTTGGAGAGTAGACCAGGGTAGATAGACTCAGAAGTGAATTGGATATCTCCTAATGAAGGCTCTGAGCTATTGTCTCCCCTCCAGAAGGGAAAATTCTCTATGGGCATGGTTAACCCTTCTCAACTGATGTATTAATAACACTTCAGACTTCTTAATTTGTCATTATAATGATCTGTACACGGTTCTGATTCAGGACTTGCCATTGTTCCTTCTGCTGTCCTTCAAGAAGAGAAGCAGAAATGACTCTCCAGCCTCACTGAGCAAGAGGTTTTGTGCTTAGTTTCTGCACAATACTCACTTTGATAAAAATCTTCACACATTACTTATGTGTCAAGAAAATTGTGTTCCTAAAGATGAATTGTGTAACATGATAAACTAGAATGATGTTTTGGTTTTAGAAGAGACAATAGTACGGCGTGCAAATGTTTTGTTCCAGCTGAGATAGGTCATAAATACAGCTTATTTTAACAGCAAAAGTATTAAGCTTCTGTTATTTGAATTACATCACTAAAACTAGATATTAAAACCTGGTCATTTTCTTCTTTTAATCAGCCTTATAATAGGATGCGATCAATGGTTTCTGAACAAACAGTGATAATTTCTCTGTTGTTTACCTTAGTTTCTCTCTTACATTAAAAATAAGAGGAAGCTATTCCACAACTTAAAATTTTTTACATATATGCCAGGGATTTTTGTAATATTCAGAGATGTGCAGTATGGGTGAATTTTCCAAGTGTCTTCTGAAGATCCTATCGTGCCTTTTTCAGAGATAAAACTAAGATTCTTTGATGTTATTTGGCTGGCAAATTTTTGTGGTTTGGTAGAGCCCGTATCGGCAAAAGGCACACCTGTATCCAGTCTGTGGCGAGAGGAGTGTCTGGCTTTTTACACTTGGAAAACACTTTCATTTGCATAAAGATAAATTGTTCCCATACATTTAAAGGATGGCATAACCTTTACCAATTACTTGGAAACTTAGATTATTGACAAGTTTTCTAGACAAGTCTGAGGAATGAACCCTAACTAGTGCAGAAAAGAACTAATACTGAAATTACACAGCTAAAAGCTGTTAAACAGCTTTCCTTGGTATAGACTGAGGATCATTCATTTCCCAAAGGATCTTATGTAGCATTTGGTCCAAATGTTTGTGTTTGTTGCTGAAAGCTGTGTTATGAAACTGATTATTCTTGTTAAATGGAAGTTGCATGCAAAAAGATTTTTAACCAATCCAGAAATGCAGAACGTGAAGGTACTATAGATGTAAACTTTGCAGAGTTGCTTCTCTGTTGCATTATTCACCAAGTGAATAATGAAACAGTGCGATCTAGTTATGTACTCCTGTTTAATGCAGAAGATATATCTCTTATTGCTCAACCTAAATTATTCCTTTGATTCACTAAATTTGAGTTCGTATTAATTTCTTACAAGACATAAAGTGCACAGAAGATCTTTTAACTTAAAATTAACTTTAAAAAAAAAAAATCAAATGGGTTTCCAAAGCTCTAAAACAGCAATTCTGTCAACAGAGAAGTGGGCAGGTATGTTTGGGTTTTTTGACAAAGCCTTGTCCTGAAGTTTAATTACCAAGGGGACCTGCAAAGACAGAAATACAGAAATTATGCACAGTTACTAGCAGTGAGAAGGGGTGTACTGGGGGAAGAAGTGGGGTGGAGGAAACCTTAATTCTAGAGAGCTTCTTTCTCAACCCTCGTTTTAGATATTAGATACTTAGATATTATTATTTACATTTATTTACTGGTAGCTACGGCAGCTTTCTACTCAAGTTTGCTGTACAAAACCAACAACAAAAACACCCTTTCTCCCCTGAACTCTGAGGTTCTGTGGATACCAACCTGTCTCTGCATAAGGAAAGACCTCTGATAAGCTTAGATGAAGGTGGGTTTTCTTAAAAAACGATGAATGAAGAAAGGATAATATATAGGGAGGAGAATAACCATTGTTTCAACTGAGTGAGAACAGACTAGCTTGGCCCTACAGAACTGGCTGGGATATTGGGACAATTGCAGAAAATCCATTTGTGCCATGTGTGCAAGCTTGAGAAAGTTGGGTAAGGAATAATTTTGCAACTCTCACAAGCTCTCAAGTGTGAGGTTTCACCCTCTTTCCTCACTCAGATTTCCTTAGCCTGGGTGTCTTCATAACAACTTAATGAACAAGAATTCTCTAGCTTGTCTAAAAACCCTTCTTCCCCCATTCTGGTCCTAAGGAAAACAATTCTCTTATTCTTTCTTTTAGTTTCTAAATGTCAAATACAATAATTACATTCTATCTTAGCTTTGAATGTTTTATACCTGAATGAAGTGCCTGTTTGCTGTCTGATAATAAGTTTTCTCTCTCATAATAACAAGGTGGTGTTGAAAGTAGCTTCAAAGAAAGGAATGGGCTATTTAATTTTTAAACGGATAAAGGATTTCTCTGAAGAAACAGTTAGAACTTGATTTTGCAGCATTTGTATTAATTGTTGACTGATAGATGTTCTTTTACTGGTTCAGGAAAGTAAGTGTGTGCATATAAAATATAAAGGAAGCCTAGAGTTAATTCTTTTCTGTGCATTTTAAATCAATCATGGATAAGTCTTCTTCCAGTAGGTGTCGGCTGAGAAAAATTAAAGCAATAGTCTGAATTTGAAATGAAATATATTAGACAAAAAATGTAGAATTGTAGGAACTGTCAACGTAATCCTATTGTCACTAGTCTGTGCATGTAAAATGTAGCAGAGGAATGTTAAGGTTACAGCCTAGCATCCAAAAGAAATTGAATTCCTCCAGAAAGCGTCCACCCCAGGGGCCGTGCATTACTTTTGCTGGGATAGGTAGATCCAGAACACAATTCTGTAGTAGCCGAGTAAACCGAATAACTTCAATGACTCCTAAATTGCTCTTCTCTTATGAAACCAGGTTGTAAAAGAAGATGAGAGACACTTTGTTGTTGGGTTTCCTAGCTGGTGTAAAACTTGACAGCAGAGACGTGTTAAAATGTAGGTTTCCCATCATCTGTTACGGGAATATGTGCTTTACCAGTTTGCCCTTTTCTCTCTTCTGTGTCTTCTCATCTTCTGTGATACTGTTCGCAGAAAGACTCAGTTTTGTGTTCCTGCTAAAGTTTTATTTGTTCTCCTTTCCTTCTCTCTCCCGTATTTGCCTGTGAGTCTCCAGGGTTGTTTTCCCGGTAAAGGTGATTATTTTTTTTATTTGCTGTCAGTTGCTACTCCAGAGTGATTAAAGTCCTGGTTAAAATGCATAGGATTTCCATGAAGTAGCTGAAATTGCATTGCTGTATGCCGGTTGATAAGTTTCTCTCTCTGATGGCCTGAAGATGTACGTAAGACTGGGTATACAGGAAAAGGCAGTAACTTATGTTATTTTGTTATGCTTATATATATTTTAAAAATAGCCACATTTTGAGATATCAAAGTCTTTCTTCATACTCGAGATTAACTTGCATGCTCCAGTCCTTGTTCTTCCCAGCTATATCACTTAGTCTAAAAAAAATACTACTTTTTCCTGGAGACTTTGTCTTACCTTAAATCAGACCTGAATTAAGTTTACAGTGTTTATAATGAACAGTGATTTTTTTTTTCCTCCTGTAATACCTCTAATTAATTGCAGTTAACTATATTACCTAAAAAAGCTTATTATCCATGCAGGTATCTTATAATCCCACCATGAGGATCTTCTACTTGGAAAATCAAAATATACTGAACCATGTTGCACTAATTTATTTAGCAGGCTTTTTTTGGCAAAGGTAAATTACAGTCCAAAAGGACATGCAAAATGGCTTGCAGTAAAAATTGATGTCTTGGAGGCATATTGCAAAAAGGAAAAAAAACACCCCACTTTACTGTGCATTTGTTAATTAATAACTTAATAATTTACGTTACATAAATCTTCTAAGAAATAGATTAAAGAAGAGACAGAGCAGGTCATCCTGATATCGGTTAAATCATGAGTTATCAGCCAGGGACTGGAAGGAACTCATTTTTTGTCCTATGCAGTTAGCATTTAATCATAATTGCTCTTTCGCTTGTGCCCTACATCATAAAAATTCATCATTCAGGACAGTAAATGAAAAGATGCTCTCTTTCTGTAATAATAATAATACAGCAATTTTAATGAAGAATTCAATTATTTTTTCCCACAGTTTATAGGAAAGATACATTTTTTTCAAGTTGCTCATCACACAGGCCTCAGCTGCTTTGACTTTTTAGAGAGCATGTCATAAAATAGGTTAATAATTTCAAGTAAAGCCTAAAAAGCTGGCATTGGAGAAAAAGAGACTAGGAATACTGACAGCATATGAAGAGCTTGCAAAATGGTTATATTGGACCAAAAACTTTGTAGAAGCGGGTTTCCAAGATGGTGTGATGCTTCCTGGTCCTCTTCCTCAGCCCTTGCGCAGGCAAGCAAGCAGGTCTGGCTGCCTGGACTTCTTGGGGTGTTTGTGAACTTGGATGTGACCGTGCCTGGGAAGAAGGGAGCCTGGCTCCTGCCCCGTGTGTTTTTTTAGTAGCTGCATCAGGCTTATATTGCTGTGGAGATCGTGGCTGCTCAGGTTTAACTGGAACAGTCATTCTCAACCTGGGAGCTATTGCTGTGAAGCAAATGCCATGTGTGGAGCAGAGGCATCTCAGAAGGCTTTTTTGTTCCTCATCTGTTTGCTGGCTGCCCTCTATTTCTTAGCATCATCCAAGCTGCCGTTATCCCAGTGCATTCCCACTCCCCTCCTGGCAGCTCCAAGAAAAGTATGCTTCCCCTCGCTAAATTCAGGAATTGATGGTGCTGAAGAAGTGAGGAATGTATTGGAGGGAGATAGTAATCTACAAAAGCCTGTACAAAACAAAACCAAGGGGCAGCTGCGTGTTAAAGTCAGAAGTAAAGGAAGGAAAGAGGAATGGAGAAGGGGGTAAGGGGGTTATTGGAGCCTTATGGGTACAGATACTGATTTATTATTTATTTTTTTTAAGTCAGAGTAATATGCCAGAAAGAGAGGGCAGCTTTACTACAAATGCCTTCTAGATTACAGGTGCAACAATCTGCATTACAGCGTTGGCGGTTGGTATTAAAAGGTAATAGTCCTTTCTTTTGTCACACCCAGGAAAGTGCTTCAGCTGCATTTCTTAATATTTCTGAATGCAGAATACTTCATTCTGTGTTCATTACTACCTGAAGAATTTCTGTAAAAGAAATCTCATTTAAAAGCTCATATAATGAATATGCTGAGGGACTTAATTTTATAATGAACAGGGGAGCTAAATCTTGCACCATCTGTACAGGTTTCAGAAAGAAGAGCGAAGCATTCAGTAGAGTTCATGAAGTCTCTGACAACCTTCCTACCTTATTTTGGGTGTTAGGTTTGTTCATAGCAGACGGGTGTTCATGCATTCTGCTGGTGACACTTGTGTCTGGGTAGATGGTAGCTGGGTGCATATTGCTCCCAATTCCAGACAAACAATTTGTTGTTCGTTACGGGCTTCGCTTTGGGATTGCGATCTGCATAGCTCCCCAGGAACCCCTACCTAAATGGTTTGTAGACTGTAATTCAATAATTTCTGTGGTTGTGTGTGACTAATTAATAAAATATTTAGTTTTAATAAATCATTAGAAGTCGCATGGGGCAACAGGAAGAAAAAGAAATCAGTTGGAGTGGTCTGTTATTCACATGGCTAAGAGTGCTCTTTCATGATGCCTCCCCTTGGAGGATCTTTAATAAGAAGGTGGGAATTTTCATACTCATTATATCTCTGATCCATGTAGACAAGTATTGTTTACTATTTTATTTTAAAGAGAAATTGTTAGTCTTCTAGATATTTTTATTATGCACCTGCCTGTTCAGCGCCTGTTTCTCTTGCACACCAGGGCAGCATCAGTGAGCTCCAGTCTAAGAAGGTGTTTTCTTGCGAAGCTTTTCCCTGATTTGAATTCTCCCTCAGTCAGCGTAAATCTGTCACCCCTTGTTCTTCTGTTGTGAGAAATGAAATACGGATCACCTGGTCAATCTGTCATTTGCCCCGCTTTGTCAAAAGGATACTGGTACGACTGATTTACACAGGATACCTTATGCTGAGCTTCAGAGTGGTTTACAATATCTTCTCTGAAAAGCTTTTGCACCCATAATTCATCAGATTTTTGATATGTGGTAGAGTCACCTCCATGGGATATACAAGTGCCTTTTTCCCTCTTGCAGAGGAATTCTCTCTAAATCTGGCCAACCTGCAGTGGCCTATTTTATTTTACTTGGAAGGGTTAGCTGCCAAAGTCTGGGACTGCCGTGAGGTCCTGCCACCGCTGGTGCGGCATGCAGGGCCCTGGGAAAACCAGAAAACTGGTGGAGCAGCTGTACTGACAAATGAAGGAGGGCAGAATGGGGGAGATTATAGCCAGATGAGACCACCCCATCACAGCTTTCTTGCCAATTCTTTGTCGTGCTTTTGCAGAAGTACCAACCTGTGTTAAAATTGCTGAATATTTAAATTTCCAACTCTGCTGAGGTAATTTAGAATAGCTGTGCGGGACAGAAGTTTGGTTTTATTTTTTTTTACTTTAAAAATAGAAAGACCAAGGACAAAGGAATGACAAAACCTCATGTGAAAAAGAAAGGTCAATGAGCTTCAGTGTCAAGCCTTTGAATGTTAGGAAATAGCAAAGTTCTAGTTGCCAGCTTCATACACATTATGATAAATTCCTTAATTAAATGGGTAAGTACCTCTCCCTAATTCATACACACAAGAGCACATATCTTTCACCGCAGAGGAAAGTAATGGTAAGTTTGCAAGGGTGCTTGTAAGTATGGCATCAGCTTCTTTTCAAAGTGATGAACTTTGTAATCTAGCTAAAGTTGCCAGCCTTTGCTTCATAACTTGCTTCATCAGCAGAGTTTCTCTGTTCATGACTTTTTCAGATTACTAATAAATATATTAAACGGTCTGTTACATAAATTGAATAGTCACTTGGCCTTTGCCAAGATGAAAACTGACCATTTATTCTGCCTTTCCAGTCTCTTAGTCAGGGTTTGATCCACAACAGGAAGTAGCCTTTTCCATATAAAAGTACTTACTGCCCGGTTTTAGTTTTTTTAAAAAATAAATTACTGTGGAAGACTGTAACAGAAGCCTTTTGGCAGTCTGAATCGATTATGTCAGTGTGGTGCCTCTCCTGTCCCCCACTATTTTTCAAGCAGTCTTTCATTAAAATGATCAAAAGGGAGGCAGATGCAGCCGCAGTGTGAGTGCAGGGGATGTGCAGCCTCCTGAGCAGCGCTGCCACGCACGGCCAAGCTAGGCGCGCTGGCCGCTGCTGTGCTAAAGGGTAGGACTCCGAGGAGTTCGCAGAAATTACCCTGCTTGGGTGTTAAAGATTGACATGTTTGGGTTTTTTTTTTTTTAAAAAAATAGCAATTCAGACCCTCCCTATTAAGAAGTGTGGGGAATCTTGGCTATGTTGCATCTGGGTTTGGTGATTTATTTCACCTTAATTATCAATATTTCCCCAGAGCTTTTCTTTTAGTATCTCTATTTCTGCAGGCATTTCATTTTGGTAACTAAAAAAATGTGTTCCTGATGAGGTGCTTTGATTTTTTTCAGGGGGTACAAGCAAATCCACTAGCTTTTCAGCAGTCTCCCTGTCTTCCTTAGTTGCTCCTTGTATTTCCACATGATCAAGTGAATCTACTGAATTTTTTTATCAGTTTTGTACTTGGATATACTTGAGATTTTTTTTGCCATTATCTCATATATTTCTTCTATATCTTATTTGCCGTTAGAAATCTATTTTTCTGAAGTAGCTCCTGAGACACTTAAAACGTCTTTGTTTTGACTTTAAAATATCTGTAATTAGACTTCTTACTTTTTTGAAGTCTCCTGATACAAAGCTTTGTGTTGTGGTCTCAATGCATCACTTAATTCTGGGTGTTGAATTGGCTGATATTGTGGTCTCTGTTACATTTTAAAAGATGCCAAGGTGAAAGGACCCTACAGGCTCCTAGACTAGAAGGTGGATTTACGGTGTTCCAGTGAGACGGCTGCAGGGCCGTGTGAATGCTCTTGCTTTGTGTTATGTGGATAAATCCGGGCAGACTTGCGGCACAGCCTGTGTCAGGCAGGTCTTTCAGCAAATTGGAATAGGTCCGAACTCCTGTCCTATATTTCAGTGAGATGAAAGGGCAGATATTCAGAAAGAAAAATTGGCGTTTACTATCAGAAATAGATTCTAATAGTGAAATCTCTTAGACTACGTAATAATCTCCCAAAGGAAAAGGCAAGCAGCTTCATTTTTCAGATAATTTATGACCAGCCTGGCCAAATTGCTCATTATACTACAGGGAATAATATTCCATTGGTGGAGGAATGGGCATGATTATTTAATGGGTGCTTTTTGTTTCTACTTACTTATCCTTTCCACTTTTTATGGATCAGTTATATGTAAATGTAGTCAAAATGCTTCTTTATGTGATTTGCCTGTATGGCAAAGCCTGGACAAACATTGAAATATTATTAGTGCTAGACACAAATGCAGCAAACAAAAGGAAGTGCTTTTGGAAACATCTGATGTTGTGGTTTTATTTATAAAGTGTAAGAATGTTTCTTGAAAAATCTCTCTGTCTCTCAGAAAGGCCAAACACTTGTTCAAAAACAATGCAAATTAAACCCTCCTAACTCAAAGTAAACCTTGATATTGGTCCGTTCATTCTTTTTGACCATGATCTGGAATCACTTGCAGACTATTACCTCAGTTATGAGATCACTTCGTTTTGCAGCTCCGAGCTCTCTAAATGTAATTTTTACTGGGTTTGGTATGTAAGAGTGGTGACGTTACTCAGTGGAAGTATGTCTTTCAGGGATCAGTTACTTCCTAGGTTCTTATTGTCAATACTCAGTGACAGACAGTGATTTACTGTAGGGAGTGAGGTAGTTCAGTGAAGCCTGTCAGGCATTACGCATAGGAGCTTTTCCTGTGAAGGGCAATTAGCACGTAACATTGATGTTTTTGCCTGAGTTGCATGTGTTTCAGAAAGCAGCGTGCTTATTAATACAGCTAATAACGCACAGTGTTGGAGTACTGTTGTGGGAAGGCTGAGGGTGTTAAATTCAAGCCTGCAGTTTGTGCTATCTGCTTCATATTTTTCCCTGCGAATATTACTTAGACTACAGTTTTATGTTAATTGCCGTCACCATTAACTTGGCTTGGGATATTCTGCAAATTCAGAATTCACTAATGAAAGGGTTTTGCTTACATTTCTGTGGGGTTTTTTTATTGCAGAGATGAATTTAGCATTGTAAAATTGTTTACGGTCTCTTTTTTTAACACTTGATTGTATCCCTTCCCACCCTTTTTCCCCTCTTGGGTTCAAACCCAGGGTTTTTTGCATTTTTACTATGTAACCAGCTGTGCGCCTCTTCCAGTTCCCTCATAGTTTTTTTCAATTTGTACTCTCATTTGAGGAAGAATGTCCTAAATCAGATATACAGTCTATTTGCCTATTCTTTACCATGATGATTACACTAGAATAGCCTACATTTGCCCATGGAAAAAAAGTTTTCTTGTGTGACTGATGAGTAAAAAATGTTGTTAGAATATTTTCATAGCCTGAAAAAGTGGTTTGATAAATGCACTGTGGAAAACCAGAGAGGGCTCCTCTGTCTTGCCTGTGAAGCCCCCGCCTCGCTTTGCCACTGTCAGTATTCTGCATGCAGGGTTCACTACTGCTTCTGTGAACGGTCAGGCTCTTTGGCTCTTCATACTTTTAGAACAAAATGAAATGCATGTTGTTTACAGACCGTATATGCATGTCAGTTTAAATTCACAAGCTTATCTGTGCACTGGTATTAGCCTTTTCCAGAATTTGTATTGGATCCTTTTCTATTTCAGGATACCTAGTATAATATTTCTGCTGTGTTACTCTTAACATTAGGCTGCAAAATAAATTAATGAAATAATTGCTGATCTTGAAAAAAATTGAATGTAGGAAGTTAATTCTTTTGACCCTAACATCAATTTTTATAATTCTCTGTTTATACTTTTCTGATTTTCTTCTTGCTTTTTCTTTCAATTTTATATTCACAGACAAAACATAATTAGAGTTGAAAAGTAATGGGGAACAATTGTCGTAAGCAAGAAGCAAAATATAATTGTAATGTCACTGTAGTAGAATCCACGTTATGGTTTAAAAGACTACTTGAGAAACTGCTTCTCTTTCCGTGGTTAAGATATTGCAGCACAGTGCATGGTTTTCCCTCACAGTTTAAGTGAACACAGGGTAAATAGATAATATTTATTATATTCTTAAGAGGACATCGGCTGCGTCATGCGAATGTGGTGTCGTTTCTGCTGTGTCATGACGCTTTCTTTGTGCTCATGTCATCACATGTAGTAATGACATGCTGGGATAATTTCTTTGCATAATGAAATACAAAATTTATAAAATCATGTATAAAACCTTTATCCTCAAAGCTATATGTGAAAAACATTCAATAGTGTTTGAAAATACAATTATTGGACTTACGAAGGTGTTGCTTCTGTTTTCAGGGCTGTTGTTCATCTGTGTAACTTATAACATTTCTGCCTAAAATGTGCAAATGCATTTTTAGAGACAGTTAAAAGCATGTATAGAGCGTAACAGTGGAATTTTTTGTATATGCTTATCATGCGAAAGAGAAAATGAAATGTAAAAACATTCAGATCATAACTAATACTAATCCCTATTATATAATTACTTTAAACATGGAAGTTTAGAATATGACTGTGGTCACAGAGATTTTCCTAAAACTTTACCTGGCTGTCCAATTTAAACAGGTCGTATTCCATTTTTGGCCTTAATCAGCCACTAATGTGAATGCTGAGATGTTCTTAGCAATAAAGATACAGATGCGCACAAGGGTCAGTAGCCCCACTGAGCGTCAGAATTGTTTTTTCTTTCCATTTTGCTTTATACCTCTTCCACTCTTGATATGTGTCTTCTCAGGAGTAAAGTCTTTTCACCAGCAACCTCTGTGAAGACTGCAAACATCTTTCCGCAGCATATGAAGGATGAAGTTGCTATATCAGACCCCAGCCCCATTGTAGCTACTTGTTGCTGCTTCGGACTGTAAAGTGGAAGTAGTCTGTGCATCTTAATCCTGTTGTCTCATCAGTGGAATTGGTATTCCTGTTTAATCATACCTGCTAGGGTGAAATCCCTTCCAGGCAGACACCAAGGCTGTTTCAGGTATCAGTCCACCGTTCAGATCAGCCAGAAAAAAACCCTGACTAATCTGGAGAGAGTTCTTTCAGGTAGGAGAACAGACCACAGCAGGAGCTGCCCTGTGTCCTTTGCTGAAAGCAGTCAATTCCATCTACACCGTCATTAGAAGTACAGATAGATACGCACAGCCATCAAGCTGAGTTTTGGAAGTTTCTGCAGTCTCACATGCATTCAAGTACTTTTCTGGTTATGCGATATAACAATGAAGTTTTATTACATCTAGCAAAGCTTTGGTGGCAGCCTGCTGCACGAACCAAGCTCTTAGAAACAAACACAAACTCATCTAGAGTCAGGCTTTTTGGTGGTTGCAAGAGCTAGTGAAAGAAACAGGCAACAGTCAGGAATAAAACCAGAAATAAAGAATCTACTAACTTGATTTATGTGGAGTGATGAACTATTCTTCAACCACGGTGTATGTCAAGTTAAATTTTAGGATTGCTCGATGCAAATACTGCAAGATACTATTTGATAAATTACCATCAGTTCTGGGATTTTGGTGAGTGTTCTTGTGGAAATTTAAGGAAGAAGTTACATGTTCTGTTTCCCAGGGGTAGTGAATAGTGAAGTATTGCTGTAGGCAGCTCTGCATGCCTACCACTGCCTGTTTTATGGCAGCTTTCATCCTGAAAAACCAGACAACTCAAGCCCACATGCCTGTTCGTTGGTCATCATTTTCCTTCAGCACATTCCACCTTTCCAGTGTCGATTACCTTAGCTCTTTTCAGCCCTTCTACTGCACACGTTGCATTTTTCACTCCATACTCCTGCTTTCCAAGCCTGTCTGACCTCTGCACTGTTGGCTAGAGCTGCAAGTCTCAGTCTGTGTTCCTGCACGATACGCCGCCGGTCTTGCAACCAAGCAAGCGGAGGAGCTGCTGCCTCGCACAGGAGCAAGTTACCGCGTTCAGCTAATCTGCAGTAACTTGTTCCTGTGAGAGGTAGCGGCTCCTGGCTCCACCCTGCTCCTTTATTTCTCTGCATGCTCCTTTCTGGAAACCTCCTTCCGTAGTCTACACAGCAGCACTGGAATCCCGATAGCCCAGAAGGAAACTTCCAGCTGGTTTGTGTATGAGTGATCAGAAATTATGTTTTCACCTCCACAGTTGGCATGACCCTGTTGACAGCCCAAACAGACTTTCAAGACAGCCCTTGGAGTCTGAAGGGGTTGGTGTTTTAGGTTCAGATCAAGCTGAAGTGGTGTCCTCCCATACAAGACACGGAGAAACTATTTGATGCCTACTTTCTGCCTTCACAAAGTACTACTTAATGACTGGAGCACTGGTGCATCGGTGAGCTGTGCCTGAATCCTTGTCAGGAACATCTTGAAATACCCAACTTCATCTTAACAAACAGCTCTTAGTGAGTTACCGGGAACAGGCAGTGTGTGGAGAAGAGGTAGTGATCAGGCTGCTTTGAAATGTGCTGCCCTCTAAAGTCCATAGCCAAAGGTCACTACTTCCCATGGCCAAAGGCAGTAGGAAGGGGGCAATGGTACTGGGACTGTCCCAGCCCCCAAAGCAAGGTCAACTTTGCCTGGGGAGGGTGAGCACTGTGGTAAATCAGACATTGCTGCTCCCGTAGCCCTAAACCACCTGTCTTCTCGGGCCCAGAGCTCTACTCCAATGCTTTCCAATCCAGAGGGCTGCTTTGTCGCTCCTTTATACCTCTCATCCCTCTTGTGTTCCACATTCCCTGCCAGCTCACTCTGCCTTATTCCAAGTTTCCTTTCACCCAAGCCCTTAATCCTGCCCTGTATTTATTTGCATTTACCCCCCCTCACATCACTGTTGCCACAACTTTTTCTCGGCTCACTGTGCCTGACCATGCCCGCTCCCACGGTCAGCTTCCCACAGTCAGCTTCCCCCACTGGCATGGAGCGCCTGGCTGCTGCAGCTTGGATTTTGAAAACACAGGTATGTTTTGCATCCCAGAAAAGGCCAAGTCTAGGATTGTGAAGGCAGAAAATAGTGCATTTGGCCGTAACCATACGGCAGCATTTTCTCCATTCTGGGAAGGCCTTTAAGAACTTGACATTGAATTGGCAAAGTCAGAAGTGGTTCATCCTGATACTTTTTGGTTTTTTATGCTGTTTGCATGGAACGCAACAATACAGCCCGAATAGGTGCATCGGGCTAGAAATCTGCTCACTTGGGCATATGGGACAGGGATAGGGGGGGTGCAATGTTACACATGGACAGCACGTCTTAAAGAACTACTGCTTCTTGAAGCAATGTTTCTTTCTTTCTACTTACAGAAAAAAATAGGAATTGTGTTGATAATGTATTGAATGGAAGAGACTACAAATAAAATACTCATCAATCTGTCAGCTAATACAGTCAGTTGAGGAAACTTTGTATATTGTTACCAATTTTCCAGTAAAAGTGAATATATGTACTGAAGTGCCAGTAGGCATTTGCTTTTTTGACAATTGTTTCTCATAATTTTAAGGCAATTATTTGATAATTAAAGATGATAATTGCGCTGTGAAACTGTCACCATTGTTTCTTACGCTTGTATTGATTTTGGCCAATTACAGGTGATGTCCAGCTGTTAGCAAGGTTAGGTGTTGAGTACCACTGACGGTGTTTTGAGAATAGAACTGTGCAAATGTGAAATTAGGTAAGAAATAGAAGACTAACATTTTAAAAGAGGGCATTGGAATAAGGAAACATAGAAGTGCTCATGACCAAACCTACCTACCATTGGGAAGTCTTCAAAGGCAAAGGGTAATTAGTTGAGAACATTAGGAGAGAATATATGTATCAATTTAAACATGTTGAATTTTATGGTATAAAGTTAATTTTAGGCACTTAAAAAATGCAGCCTGGTGTTGTAGTAAAGAAGAACTGTAACAATGACTACGAACTTCAAACTTTCTGGTAGGCGAGGCGTACATCTGAATGGTAATTTAGACATCAGTCATGCTGAGTTCCTGTGGGTGAGATGGAGGTTGACCTGTGCTCCTCTATCTCACCTCTCCTTGATGGCACATGGTTTTTTTGATACTGCCACTGGTGACTACTGAGAGAGCAGTAACACTCTTGCAGTAGCTTGGCCTACCCAGAGCCTCAGCAGTGACTCTTGCCACAGTCTGCTTACCTCTCCAAACTCTTCTGTGGGAGCTCAGTCTGTGAAATACGGAGGTTATGCTGATATCACAGAATCATACAATGGTTTGGGTAGGGAGGGGCCTTAAAGATCACCCAGTTCCAAGCCCCCTGCCATGGGCAGGGTCACCTTCCACTAGACCAGGTTGCTCAAAGCCCTGTCCAACCTGGCCTTGAACACTGCCAGGGATGGTGCATCCACAACTGCTCTGGGTAACCTGTTCCACTGCCTCACCATCCTCACAGTAAAGAATTTCTTCCTAATATCTAATCTAAATCTACCCTCTTTCAGTTTAAAACCGTTACCCCTCGTCCTGTCACTACACTGCCTGAGAAAGGGTCCCTCCCCATCTCTTTTGTAGGTTGCCTTTAAGTACTGGAAGGCTGCTGTAAGGTCTCTCCCACAGCCTTCTCCAGGCTGAACAACCCCAGCTTTGTCAGCCTGTCCTCATACGGGAGGTCCTCCAGACCCCTGATCATCTTTGTGGCCTTCCTCTGGACCTGCTCCATCAGGTCTGCGTCTTTCTTATGGCTGGGGGCCCCAGAACTGGGCGCAGTACTCCAGGTGGGGCCTCACCAGAGCAGAGTAGAGGGGCACGTATATCTCCCCTGACCTGCTGGCCACGCTTCTTCTGATGCAGCCCAGGATACGGTTGGTTTTCTGGGCTGCTAGTGCACGTTGCCGGCTCATTCAGTTTTTTTGTCCACCAATACCCCCAAATCCTTCTCCGCAGCATTGCTCTCAAAGAGAGCTCAAGAAAGACCTTGAAGTAAATGAGTTTATACTAGTCATGAGAGTTGGAATTTCTTTTAATTGGTCAGACCATTTAGGGGGAGAAAAGTATTTCAGGGTATTAAATTATCATCATATTGGGGTGCTCATTTCAACCTCATTGAGTGCTTATATGGAAAACTGACTGCCTTTGCATGCTGGTGATACAATTTTGAACTTCAGAACTCGAGAGGAATCTTGAAAGCTAAAGAAACAAAGAATGCAACCTTTTATTTAAGCAAGGGAGAGTTAGAGATAACTTTCCATTCCTTAAAAATTTTCCTAACATTGCATCGAATTAACATTGCTTTTTTGAATTGACTTGTGAATACGAATAAAAAATTATAAGTAAAATACTTTTCAGCCAATGCAGTGAAAGGTGAATAAATAGTAATAAGCTTGGACTTCTGTGTCAGTATCAGTCTTATTAAGGAAGGCAATGCTTGCAGTGCATTTGCAGCTTTTGGCTGCACATCAGTGATAGCAAGTTAAAGAGTGTAAACCGCTGTGTGGTCTTCTGGAAAGAGTAATGTTCAGGTTCCCTAGATGGTCTAACTAAAGCCATTCTGAAGACTCAGATTTTTAATGGCCTACATTTCTGTCCTGTAAAGAAAACAACGCAAAGAAGAATAACCACGTGGGAATAATCACACTGTATGTCTTCTCTTTTTTTTAGGTCCCTTAGTAGAAATACAGCTAGTGCATTTTTTGTTTTTCTTTTGTGCCTCACAAAAACTATGGGCAATTCTTTTTAAGAATGCTTTTTTTGCTTTAAAGTGCCTCTCTCTCAAATATGGTGACATACCCTGAATCCTTTTGCAGATTGCCTTTTAACCTTTTCCGCTGATGACTTCCCATATGTTTCTTTTCATTTAGAAAACCCGTAAATATTTTCTGAGTTTGCTTTACAGTCCCAGGAGATGATTTGATCGATATGCTGGCTTTTTCAGCTCTGAAGACCTGCATTTTGTATGAATTTGACTTACTGCGACTGAAAATGAGTCTGACGTGCTCATCCTGACTTCCATATGTCAGTACTGCAGAACCATTGCAAACCAGTATGGGTTTTCCTGATAAGAGTCAGGCACACTGATGGGAAAGGGAGGAAACTGCTTGCCTGTCCGTACTGTGACTGATCTGCTCTGATCCTTACTGGTCTTCCCTTCCTTTGGGTTTTTCTGTCAATGCCCAGGAAATTTTTGTATGCAGTAACTAATTACAAAAGGATTTTTCAAGGTGATACACAGTTTGATACCACTTCTTACTTTTGTTTTGTATATATGAATGTTTCAGCTTTGCCATTTTGCCAAGTTTCACCAATTCCCACTGTTTGTGAACCAGTTTAAGGTCATACATGTCATATTGTTGTCAGAACTGGGAATAATCAGAATCATGCTAAGATGTGTACGTTGTGTGAGCTGAAGGTCAGAACAATGATTTACTGCTGTCTAAGCTTTTGTTTTCTTTTGTTTATTAAAACAGGCCTGGAGATGGTGAGATATTAGTTAGAAAATGACAACCAGTTTATATACAGAAAAAATGTAACTCACTACGAATTAAAAGTATATAAAGTACATAAAGAGGCATCTCAGAGTCAGGCTTGAGCAGAATGATGCCTACATTCCTACTTGTTTTCTGATTATTTCTAGTTAGTGGGGGGAATTTAATCCATATGTGAGGCCTTATTGCTAATGGGAATTGGATATCAAATTGAAGGAAAATACAAAATAGCAAACACTTTATGAAAACTTGGAGCTACTGAAGAGTATGGTGGGTTTTGAACGTCCCTTTTAGTCAAAACAGAAACTCTTTCAGTGGTCTGTCATCGATGAGTTCTCCTTATGGGGTGCTTGTACTTCAGTGCCAACACTTTTGGAGGCCCTGAAGTGAAGGGCATGACGACCGTGCCTTTGCTTAGCAAAGAGGAACATCGTGGTTGCCCAGTTTGAACAGCATAGTGCTCTCCTGACTTTTTCACTGGCCAGTGATGTTCTTGTCTGCTTGCTGATAGTAGTGGCACCCTAACGCTCCTCCGGGATTTGGAGTTTGTGTAGTAATAACATTAACTTGCATGGTATCTGCAGAAATCAAACCAACTCTGTTCCAGAAGTACCAACAGTCACGTTATCCCACTGTCCCTCTGGATCTTGGTGGCGTACACAACAACTTTTTATAAGGAGTTGAAGAGAACAGCAGGCACAAACTGCGTGTGAGGCTCTTTTTATTTAGGAAGCCATTAGACAATATAGTGGAGATTCTCTATTATTTCTCTACTTGTAGTGATGTCATTTTTGTATTACTGTGTGTACGTTTATTTGCCCTAATCTGTTTTAACTCTTAGGCCTGCTGCTCTGAATGTGTGCTTACTAGCCTTTTCTCTTGCTTTCTCTTTGTCTCTAATGGTCTCTGATAAATAAAAAAAGGCACATACCTGCCGTTTTTCCATGTTATTGAGTGACATCCATCACAAAGAAGCGTGTGAAATGATTTTATTGAAGAGCTGCTTGCACCATAAAGACAAATTACCGGTGTGCATCCATCTTTAATGCGCGTCTTTCCTTTTTTGTAGTAGTTCAAATAGAATTGTATAATCAGCTTTGCAAAGGTAGCTCTTGCTACCGTAATGAAGCTTGTTACCCTGCTAGGGTTCCGTAACAACTATTGGAGATGCAAAATAACTTATGGATGTAAAGTGATATCTTAAAAGATTTTTTTCATTTTTTTAGGCTACTCACCCAGAATGTTGGTCTTCTTTATGTTGGAAACTTTGACAGACCTTTTGCACAAATTAAGGTACGATTAATGAGGTGGGCGGGGGGAGGTGGCTATTTAAATTATTTAACTTCTGTATGATTTAAGTCTTGATTTAGAGAACTTCAAGTTATCATTACAGCTTCAAGAAAAATAATGGGAAATAGCACTACTTTGGTTATGTTTACCATATTCTGGGTTTGCTTCTAGTTACATCCATGTACTTAACCTGTCAAAGAAGTTTAGTTTTTCCTATTGTCTTTTGATTAATTTTGACGTTGGTTTAATTATCAGAAGGAAGATGTTTTTTTTTTTCTTTTTTTTTTAAGGTTACCTTATTGGTAACATTTTAAAATAAAGCCACTTTTGGAACTCTGTAATTCTTTAAGTGATCCTTGACAGGGAAGACACTGCAGTAAAAAGCACAGATTATTTTCCCAGTATTATTAGATTTATTATGAAAGACTGATAAAATTACTGGAAAATCATTTGTCTTTTATGACTTTCTATTTCTTTTCCTTCAGCTGAACTGTAATAGTTTCACATTTCTAATTGCCAGTTGCTAATTAGTTATTGTCAAGTCACTTGCAAACAAAAATGTTTTACAAGAAAATATGGACTGAGTTTGATGAGTTTCACTGGGGGTTTTTTAGGGCAAAGAGGGAAGCATTAGCATGTCAGTCATTACACTGGGATGTGGAAACGTGGTATCTGCTTTAGAATGCTGAAATGTTCCCATGTCCCAGATCACACCTGTAATTGCTATATATTCTGCGTCTTGGCAGCGTTGTTCCCTCCATTGTGAGCACACACTTGTGCCTCTCAGAATTTTAAAAGCCTTGATTTTGTTTTACATCAAAATGAAACTTAATTTCTAAAAGTCAGATGTGTTCCTTTGCCATCCCTAATTACATTACTAAAGAACAGTATTCCCAACCATATCTAGCTAATACTTGCTTTTTCCAACTTAAACCTTGCTAA
This sequence comes from Egretta garzetta, assembly GCF_000687185.1. Lineage (NCBI taxonomy): Eukaryota > Metazoa > Chordata > Aves > Pelecaniformes > Ardeidae > Egretta > Egretta garzetta. The sequence goes on from NW_009258267.1 coordinate 255,466, forward strand.
GGTTTTAACATTACTTGAAAAGAACAGATGCATGCTTTTCATCTTCCCTGTTCCTTTTCTCCCGTCTCCCCAGTTCCTACATCTGTATTATTCAGTTTGGCTCTTAATCAGACAATTTAGATGTTTCTTTCATGAAACCTCACGTTGCAAGAAGTTTCATCACAAACTTCTATTTTTTTGGTGCTAACCCTTAAGAATAGTGCCTGTTTAAATGCTTTATAAAAGTTCTCTTGCACAGTTCTCCCCTTCCAGATGAGGCCCCATTCCCGCCTTCGCCTGCCCCATCCATTTCTAATAATAGGCAGCAAAATGGGGAGGTTTTCCCCGTGGCTGGGAAGAGTTTGTAAGTTCACTGGGTGGATTTGAGAGAGCAGCAGCAGCGTGTTCTGCACTCGTTTTCAGCTGTTGGCAGTCAGCAGTGCTACTCCTGCCGTCACTTGTGGCCCGGGAGAGCCCCTTCTGCTCACAGGGCAGCTGCAAAGCAGGTGCTCTGCAGGATCACACGGGAGGAATGAGTATCATATCGCTAGCAAATGCTTAGAAAAAAAAGGAAAGAGTGCAAAACCGGGATAAATACAAAGCACGCAGTGGGTTTCCTGCAATTTGTGTGCAGGGCCTTCTCTGCTGGAAGTTGTAGCTGCATCCTGGTGCTTAATAGACTCAGTTGGGCTTTCCTCCCTGAATGCCTGAGGCATTTTCCACTACATTTTCAACATACAAAGCCATACTATCAGTGTGAGTTAAGGCATTATTTTATTTCTTTTAAACCTGTTGCCTAATAATTCATTTTTGTTCAACCTAGGCCTTATATCAGGGGAAATGGTGAGCAGTCATTCTCTATTCCTGACTTTATCTTCTCTTCCACATTACCCCAGTCTTGCATCTTCCAAACTACAAAATTGAATTGCTCCCTGTATCCAACTGTTCAGTATCTCTGATCAACACTGATTTTGTTATTCATACCCTTCTGTACTTCTACTGTTGCCTTTTTTTCAGGTAGGGAATGGCACAATGTTCAAGATATGGGCACAATAACATTAACTGTTCTTTTTGTAAGAACATTCTGTTCTTACCTTATGTATGGTACCAATACTTGATAAATATCTGACATACATTTAATTTGATTACGTTAATATTAGACTTTCTGGTCATATATCGCTGGTGTAGTCTCATCCTAAATTCTGTGTCTGCCACAGAATAGGTATTGTGAATATTCAAAATAACTTTCAGTTATTACCTAGGAAAAACGAAGCTTATTATCCAATAAATTACTGTAGATTACATAGACATGTTTGAATAAGCTAATTCCACAAGCTGTACTCCGTAAAACAGAACTTTTATTTTTGGAGGTATAGGCATATATATGGGCATACATTTGCACACTGTTGCTTTGCTTTGTTTCGGATGTTAAAGGTAATCCTGAAGTGGTAAGCTAATTTTTCTCAGGGTCATCACTTCTGTGGCTTGTATTATTAGCTGCAACTGGGAAATGGGGTACAGTTAACAAAAACAGTAAGCTTGTAAAATTGAGGCTGCTGTCTGATTTCTTGGCGATTCTAGAAGGATGTTGGCTGCATGACAGCAGGAGGAACTGACGCAGAGTGATGGGGTCACAACTTCATAGAGATCTCCGGCACCAAACATGGGGAGTAATAATTCACACTGAGAGTTGGTGCTGCAAAAAGAAATTTCTGTACTCTGGAGGTATACAATGGTCTTTTGTAACTGTTGACACAAGTTTCTTTCGTTCTTCTCCCAGCAGTTCTTCAGGTCATTCATACGCGGTTGCTAATGATTCCACCAGTTAAAAGACCTGTGAGCCACACTTGGTCCTGGAATATATATAAGGCAGAGTCTTTGTAACCTTTTAGTCAGATTTGCTTTTGCTCACTGTGTGATGGATTGATCTCTCTCGTTATATAAATTACCCACTTATGTTAATTTGCAAACATCCCAAGTACTATGTATTCTATCAGGATAAGGCATTTCTTGCCCAACGTGTGCATTAAGGAATGCCCCAAACCACTGCGCTCCTCTGTTGGTGTAATTTATTACTCGAAGTGAACCATTATTATACAGCGGTACTTCCAATGCATTTTAGTGCACTTTCAGTTGGACAAATAGGAATGTTACCAGGCCTTTGAAATATTCATAGTAAACATATAAGCTGCCATGCTAGTACTCATAAATTCATGTTTCCTTTTATGTGCATTTACAAAACTGCAAAGAGAAAAACTCCGTATCAAAGTATCCCTTCCCAAAAGCAAACAAGTCTGATTTTTCCAGAGCTGTGCAGGAGATAATTGCATCGGTGTCTTTGATGACGAAGACACTAGATGGCAAGTCTGGGAAAGGAGTTTGAAATACTAACATCTCTTCTAGGATGATTTTTCTAGGTCTTTCTTTCTCATATCAGTAATTCATTAATATTTATATATATTAACATTTATAATGTTTCTGAGACATAGATGAACTGGTAAGATTAACTGAAATTACCTGATCTCCCTCCTCCTGACTTGCTTTCAGTGGTATCAGTGGCAGTGCTTGATAGATGTTTGATCTCTGTACTTCATTATACAAAAGAAATGTGAAGCGTTTGCTCCTCAAGCTTTTGAATCCTGTAGCTGGTAGCAGATAGATTAGAAGAAATGGAAAAAAAGAGTGTTTTCATGGCTAGAGGGATCTGCCTGGAACTTTTCTTTTCCAGTGATGTACCGGTTCATAGATATTGCAAGATTTTGTATGTTGCTACTTTGAACAGAGTTCATGATACAGAACTCTTTAAGTTATTGCGCAGTGTTTGTGATTGCTCTTGTTCTAGGGCAATATTCAGTGAGTTTCAGTAAGTTCAGTGGCTTATAAAAATGATGGCTATTTCGGCTGCTGAGAGTGCCAAATGAATTAACAATTTGAAAGTCAAATTTGCCGTGGCAATGAATTCTCATTTTATTTCCAGGGGACTGTTCTTTAAGATCATATTGAAGGAATCAATTTAATAGAGGGAAGTTCCTCTTAATAATTTTATTTTGCGTCTAAATGAAATTATTCTCAATTATTGCTTAATTCTAGTGTCTGTCCAAAGGTGTAGAACGGTTTCACCATAGATACTTACTTTTTGTATCTTTTCCCATTGAAGTAGCTATGTTAGTAGTTGTAGTAGTTACTGTCATATACTTCTGCATTCATTCAAAGAACTTCAGAGCAATTCAGTGATTTGCAGCTTTCTTTGGGTCTTAATTGGTTGTATTTATTAAATATCTCTTGGAAACTGGATGAAAAGAAAAAGGTTTCTGTAAGTGACAATCTTGATCAGCAAGATGAAGCATTGACATCAGCGAGAATTAACTGGCAAGCTTTCTTAAATCTATTTACATTAAATATTTTTAGTATTCTTTTACTAACCATGAAGTTACTGAAGCAAAAATTTTTTCATAGAAATTTTGTGTTTATTAGAAGTAACTAAATCTATTGTCCCAGCATACATGATAGTCACCTGATGGAAGGGTATGTTACTGGGTTTTTAACCTGTTTATAGAACAAGAAGCCTTCATACCATATATGACACACTGTTAAAACAGAGATTTGATCAATGGAGATTAGAATGAAAACTTAGCTACACTATATCCAGTAATTATAACTATAAAGAAATGATAATTGCTTAATCAATTTATTAGGACTGAAAGTTTTTGCAGTTCAGTTCCCAGTTGCTTCTGGGATTAGGGGAACTGTTCAGTACGCTGTGTTCTCCATTATTAATCAGTAATGAAGCTTCTGGCAGTCTTTACTATTGAGCTAATGACTAGTTTCATTTTGGGCTCTTAACACATTAAATTACCATTTAAATAAAGATTAATTACTGCTATTTTATTTTTAGTATTTTAAGAGTAGTTATTAAAAAGTTTCATAATAAATACTACTTTGTTCAAAATAGAATTGTTCGATGTAATAGAATATGAGGACAGTTATGGTGAAAAGAGTACTTTGGAAATAGTGATGTGGTTTTAGTATTTTCTTTCTATGGTAGGAGCCAAGTGGAAAGATTCTGAAAGTTTTAAGTTTGGGGAATTTGCTGCTGTAGTTACAGCGGTCTTGCTGTCAAGGACTAGCAAGGAATCAAGCTCTCTGCTCTGACCTGCAGCTTAGTAGCCGTTATCTGTGATTTTATTAAACTTGAGAACAGTATTGCTGATTGCTGAGACAGCTAAACCTACCGCCTACACGCCAGGGCTGCAGTTTGATTCAAAGCTATTATTTGCCCAACTGCCTCATTTTCCCTCGGCAAATACACTTTTAGCTTAAAACATGATAAAGCGGAGTGGAGCTCTGCCAGAGAGGCCTTGCAGCAGGTAATTGCCCCAGAATAATTTCTCTGATCATATCACACCAGAACCAGTAGACCCTCCAGAAACAAATCCATCCACCTTTACTTTAAGATCTGCAGGCAATTTACCTGCACCTCAGAGAATGTACTGTAATGTTACCAAGAGCTGAAACATCTTCAATGCAGCTGCTTTGCTTTGGTCCAGGTGTAGAGGCTGAACCGATGGCTGAGGACCAGGCTCTGAGGTCCAGGCTCATTCCTGGCTCCTTCAGCATTACCCAACAGCTGTAGAAGGTTACTGAAGTGTTTGGCCACAATTTATGAAACAGTCTTTTCCTGAAAGATGAGGGCAAAGGCATGGATTGGTGAACTTGCTGCTTTTAAGAGCTTGTTTCTTAAGCCAGGATAAGCTGCTGATTTCTTGTCCAGAAGTAGCATGTTTTTCTTCCTTGAGTGACAGTGACTTCTACTGCCAATTAGTGGCCCAAGGCTGGGTGGACTGCCAGTGTCTAATCACAGAGGACAGATGTGGAGCACCTTGTTAGGGTACAGCTCTTCAGACTACTCCAAATTTAGGAGGAGAGTTAGTCCAACTTTCCCCGTATGCTCAGGAGCGGTCCTGACAGAGCTCCACAACCACAGTGTGGTCTGTCCAGGCTTTTAGCAAAATACGTGTAAAAGTTTTCCCTCTGTGCCTGTCGATAGCCCGTAAGAGGATGTTGGTGCCCTAATTATTTGATGCTTTGCTTACTGGACTTTCATACAATTGACAGAGGTTTTTGCGTTTGCTACTGCAGCAGTAAAGGATTTTTCCTTTATCATAGCAAAGTCATAATCTGAGTCTTCTGTTGCCTGTCTCCTCTTCTTGTTATTTTGTGCTGTCAGTGTATTTTATGTGATGTGAAATGGCTTAGAATAAAACGTAAGGATATCATGCCTTCAGCTTGAAGACAACGACAAATACAGCCCTGGAATCTCTGGAGGGAGATGTTCCTGAGAAAAAGGAAGTACAGATTTATCTGTAGGTGTTTGATGCTGGTTGTTCACATTGAAGGGAAATGACTTCAAACTGAAAGAGACACCACAGAGGCCTGCCAAAGAAAAATAGTGGTAACTTGCTTGGTTAGCTTAGCAAGATAGCGTCAGAGAAGCATTATTTTGTCTTCGTATTAGCAGAGTTAACACAGGTAGTGAGGGGAAGAAGAAGGGGAGAAGGTTATTTTAAACTAGGAAAGTAAGGATAGGAGAACAAATGGATTATGCCGGACAGAAATAATTTTATTCTGAAAACCAAAGAATACTTTTGAGAGCTACAGATCTGGATCCAACTTCCACTAGGAATAAACACCTTTACAGTGTTGAGAAGGAATGTGATAATTATATGATTTGCTGACTGTGAAAGCAGAAGATAAACTCAGATAATCTGAGTCCCTGCATTTCATTAAACACAGTCACTCTGAATTAAAACACACAAACCGAGGATGAAGTTGTATAATATTCTACCTCTTCTGAGGTTCAAACTATATCTTTAGGATAAAGTCATCAACATTATTATTGTTAACAGTCTCCAAACAGAACTGGTGGGTGGCTCTAATGCTTTATAGAGTTTGTGGGATGTTACAGCAGGATTTTCACATCCTCTTGCTAGATGTGGAAGCTGCACTGGGCACTGTTGGAGTTGCTAATTGGGCTGTTGAGAAGCTGCATAAGGAAATCCTTCTCTTCCTTTTTCTTCTTCTGTTTCTGTTTTGTGGAAATCACCTATATTTGTGTGTCATGCAGAAGTCAACACATGGAAATGGTTTTAGCACCAACACTTAAAAAGTGGGGCTGATTGCCAGGTAATTTTTCAAAATAAATTTCTTTTTGGAGTGGGAATTTAAGCTTTGTTCCTGGTGTTTACTGTTATAAGACGACAATGCAGAGTCTTCTCATGGGAAGTCACATGATGCTCAGGTGATGCCTTCTGGTGCCTGAACCTGCCCTCCTTTTCCACTCTTT